>NC_036642.1:5896513-6086776 GCF_002806865.2 Cucurbita pepo subsp. pepo
GCGTATGACACCTCAAAAATATCATGTCTAGGCCTGCCAGAACTAAAATGTCCCAAAATGTACTATAGGGGATATGACTAGTCGTCAACTTCTCCCTACCCAAGGTTATATATGCTAAGCCGTTGTTATCTTTCTCTTGCTTGCTTATATAACGTCTCTTTCTAAAATCTCTCTTTCTAAAATCTCTCTCTCTCTTCGTTTTCTAAAACCTTCTTTTAAAACCGAGGCTAGAGGCTCGACCGTACGTCGCTTGGCCGTAGGCGACGCAAGAACAAATTGGCTTAACTCACTTGTCGCTGGAAAGTGAGTGCCGCACAATCGCTAGTCCGCTGCCTTCGAAAGTGCGATTGTGTCACGAGGCACGGGTCAGAATAGGGCTAGACCCTCTCCATAGTAGATACATTTTAAAACCATGAGGCTAACAACTATACGTAAAGGGTCAAAACGGACAATATCTATTAGCAGCGGACTTAGGCTGTTATAAATGCTATCAGAGCCAGTTACCGAATAGTATGAGGCACTGATTGGAGTAGTGCTAGACGCTCTCCATAGTAGATACATTTTAAAACCGTGAGGTTAACGACTATATGTAATGGGTCAAAACGGACAATATCTATTAGCGGCGGACTTAGGCTGTTATAAATGGTATCAGAGTCAGTTACCGAACAGTATGAGGTACTGATTGGAGTAGGGCTAGACACTCTCCATAGTAGACGCATTTTAAAAACAGACAATATCTATTAGCGGTGGACTATTACACGACTTATCTCATGAGATCAACAACTGCTTGACTTTACCAGATTTAGTTTCTAAGAAAGCTCGTAAGATATTACATCCTAGATAGCGACACTCATTGTCCACTAGATCAACTTACAACGACTAAAAATATTTTTTATTCATGAAAGTAGAGGATACCTGAACTTAAGGCATGTGTCCTAACTAGTTGACATACGTTAATGTTTGTCGTGGAACAAGAAAATCAAACATTTTCCCATCCAAACACGACCCTCCTAAATCTTAATAAGAACGGAGTCAACGAAGCCAGGTGGTTGAAATTCAACTAAAAGGATATTTATTAGACTAAAAATTTAAGCTTTACAGTTAAGCAGCTTACCCAATTTAGTTAGCAGCAATTAAGAAGACAAGCCAGCCGCTGTGCTTTATTTTGTAGAGGGTCGGGCAACGGGCAGGGCCCAACACTCATATGCCCCAATTAGAGAAGCTATATTAAATTATCATTCTAAAATTAAAAAAAAAAATATATCCCTTTTATTATATGGTCTGTCACTCATTTTAGGCATAGCGTGGTCTTCGAGCAACTATATATTAAATACAATATGTAGATTTAAACCAAATTTAGAGAAGCATGTCCACTATATCATAATAATAATAATAATAATAATAATAATCATATTAATAAATGACAAAAAAGAAAAAAAAAAGACGGTAATTATTGTACGAGTACAAGCTAGGGCTACAAATCAATAATATTAGTGTTAATACGATATCAAAGATCGTCACAGTTTGCGTGAATCTCGCTCAAGTTGAAGAACTTAAGAGGAGGATTGAGACATGGTGCGTGAATCTCGGTTAAAAACAAAGCTACGAGAGCCCGCTTAAGTTGGTTTTTATTATTTATTATGCCAGTTGGTCAAAATGGGAAAAAAAGTTACAAGAGAGGAGGGTAGTTGTGAGTTTCTATAGTCAATGGAAAAAAATTTATTACTCGAAATAAAAATATATCATTTAATAACGTATGATATTTAATATTTACTACGACTAGTCAATATTAAATTGAATAAAAATATTCGTTTTATTAAAATAAATTAGAATTTTGAAAATTTTTGACCCACGTAATAATTAAACTAATACATATACCAATCACAAGGTAAACAAGTCGTGAGAGGTTGAATTGTCAAAGTTGGAGGAGTTATCAATGTCACATGGCCAGTGAAAGCTCAAAGTCAAACCCGAACAATTAAGTTAAAAGACATGTCAACTCCAAAATTATGGTTTTTATTTTTATTTTTATTTTTTTTATTGAAACGTCAAATCATTTCAAACAATGTATCGATCCCTTAACGTGAATGCACTCGGTAGCTAAAACGTTAAATTATATTTATGCTTAACAGTTTTTTTTTTCTTTTTTGCAAATATATCACACACGTACTTTAGTTGATTAACTAACCTAAAATCGTTCGATTAAGAGGTTGGAAGTTCGAATCGTTTAACTCCACGTATTATAACATGCACGAGTTTGACTATCAAGTACTGATCGGATAAAAATATGAATTTTGAGCGCTTTTTTTATTTAAATTATATTTAATGGTGGAATGAGACAAACAAGTCTTTGTCTTGGAAATTTTTAGCCTCCAAATGGTGATATGTCATTGTACTTACAGTTAGTAGCTGACCAAATACAAGTGCCACATTAAAGGATATCACAAACTTGTAAGTTTTGTATTTTTGTTTTGAGATACATAATTTCTATTCGAGGTCCATGAGATCTCACATCGATTCGAGAAGTGAACGATTCCTTATGAGGATATAGAAACCTCTCCTAACATACACGTTTTAAAATCCAAAACGAACAATATTCACTAGCAATGAGCTTGGACTGTTACAAATGTATCAAAGCCAATCACGAGACGGTTCAAGACACTAGTCGAAGTAGAACTAGACCCTCTTCACAGCAGACGTTTAATGAAAAAACCCAAAAAGGATAGTACCTGAATGAGTACCGGTTTCGTTGTGTAACTCTGAAAGACGCGAGACACGTAATGAGCTGAAGCGAACAATATTTGCTAGCAATGAGCTTGGAGTGTTACAAAACCTCTCTCCACTCCTTCCAAATCTCATGAGCTCAATAAACATCTCGAATATATAATAATATATAATAAAAAAAGAAAAAATAATATTATTTATTTTAATTATTAAATTTTAGGTCTTTAATAGGTACAACCGGTGCTATAAGATTTAGAATAGACAATTACTTCAATCTAATCCATTTTAAATTTTCCAACAAGAAAATCAACCATAAGTCAAACCCTAATTATTTAAGCTTTGAACATATCACGAACGTGCATGTTAGCTAGCTGGTTACACTCGTTCATAATCAAGAAGTCGGGTGTAGCTCGAGCAGAAAAAGAAATTTATTAGTTATATAAATATAAACTTATTATAAAACTCATTTTTTTAACGTGTATACTAATTTTATTTTAGTTTCTAAAATATTATTGTAAAATTTTAATCGTTCGAGAAATCATATTTAGAAAATGTAACGACACGTTTATTTATTTAAATATGTTGGTAGAAAACTTATACCCTAAATGTATAATGGGATATAAAAAAGAGCAATCAAAGTAGGAATTTGGTGGGAGAAATAATTATAGATTGGATTTTTAAAAGCAATTAATGATTTATTGAGTCAACTTAATTTTGGGGGAAAAAAAGAATTAAAAAAAGAAAGAAAGTGAATTATACACGCCACTTGATAATTATTTCATTAATTGGGATGTGGGGTTTTATCAATTTACTTATTTTTTATTAAAAAAAAATCCCGATGATTGTCTGATGGTTGGAATTCTACTGTGAGATCATGCATCTGTTGAAGAGGAAAATGAAATATTTCTTTTAAGAGTGTAGAAACCTCTTCCTAATAGACGTTTTTTGTAATCGTGAGGCTGACGGCAAATAACGAGTCAAAACGGACGTTATGTGTTAACGGTGAACTTGGACTATTACAAATGATATCAGAGCCAGACATCAGACAGTAGGTCAACAAAGATATTGGGGAGATCCGAATGTAATATTTTTTACGTAATAACTATTTAATAATAACATATACAATTAAAAAATATATTTTTAAAAAATAATAAATAAAGTCACATCAATAAATAATATAGACAAAACTTGTCAATAATAGACGAGAATGAAAAATAAATTATTATAACTTTATTTGATATACATTTTATAGTCTTGAAAATGAGAAATAATTATGATAATAATGTTAATATTAATATAAACAATAATAGTTATATTTCTTTAAATTATTTATATTAATATAATAAGTTATTTATTTAAACAATTAATTAATATTTATAAAAAATATAAAAAGTTGGTGAAGTATTTAGTTTTGATAGTTACAATTAAATTTTTTAATTAAAAACATTATTTGATTATTTAAATTTAACCAATTTATTTCAACTTCCAATAATCCGTTATTTAATTAATACTTAAATTAATGATTATAGGGAAAATTAATTATTTAAAATAAATATAAAATATTATTTATTGCCATTTTTATAAACATAATAACACGACATTTTTAATTGTTTTGAAATCTCTAATTATTTATGTTCGAATATGACTATTTTTTTAAAAAAACTTTAATATATATGAACGAACTAACTAAAATTTTAATGGGTAAAAATTATTTTTCAATAAAAATAAATTTAAAAGAGAATAATTCACAAATTTCGAGATAAATATGGAACTAGTACGTATATTTATATTTTATTGTTTGGTGTGTTTTATTTCACGTACGTTTGTTGATCTGAGTTAGATAATAATGAGCAAAATGTTATGAACATATTATAACGAATAATTATTTTTATGGGTTATCGGTTTAGGGTATCGATATTGATATGGTTCACCGACACGAAAGAAAGGAATAATAAGGGACAAAAGGGAAGTCAAGTTGGAGGGGGAATTAAAGGAGGGGAACAAAAGGCAATGGCATGTGCCAAAAGAGAGGGCTTGGCTTGGACTTAATGCACCAAAAACCACTTGAGTTTTACAATCCCTTTCTTTCTCCCCCACACCCACTCGATGTTTCCATCTCTATCTCCCTCCCCATAGCCAGCTGCTTCTTTGCACCCATTTCCCTCCTTGCATTTACTCTCTCAGCTTCCCACTTCTCCCGCTTTTATTGTCGTGTCGTGTCGGTCATATCACTACTGTAACGGTTGAGTTCACGCTAATAGATATTGTTTTCTTTAGGTTTTCTCTTTCGAGATTTCTCTAAAACATGTATGTTAGGAAAAGGTTTCTGCACCTCTCCAATCGACGTGGGATCTCACAATCCAACCTTCTTCTAGACCCAGCGTCCTTACTGACACACCGCCTCGTGTCCACCCCTTTTGGACTCAACCTCCTTGCTGGCATACCGTCCAGTATCTAGCTCTGATACCATTTGTATTAACCTAAACTCATCGCTATTGTCCTCTTTGGGCTTTCCCTTTCGAACTTCCCCTCGAGGTTTTTAAAAAGTGTTGGTTAGGGAGAGGTTTCCACGGCGTAATAAAAAATGCTTCAAAAATCTCTTCCTCAACCGATGTGGGATTTTACAATCCAACCCTCTTTAAGGCCCAACATCCTTGCTGGCACACTGCCTCGTGTCTACTCTCCATGGTGGCACATTGTCCGGTAGTAGATATTGTCCTCTTTAAGCTTTCTGTTTAAGGCTTCCCTTCAAAGTTTTTAAAACGCGTCTCCTCCTAAGGATAGGTTTCCACACCCTTGTAAATGCTGTTTCAAAAATATCTCCTCCCCAACTGATGTGGGATCTCACAATCCAACCCCCTTCGACGCCAGCGTTTTTGCTGGCACACTGCCTTGTGTCCACTCCCCTTCGGGGCTCTGCCTCCATGTTGACACGTCTCCCGATATCTGGCTCTAATACCATTTGTAATGGCTCAAGTGCACTGTTAACCGATATTGTCCTATTTTAGCTTTTCATGAAGGTTTCTAAAACGCGTATAGTAAGGAAAGGTTTTCACACCCTTACAAAGGATGCTTCGAAAAATCTCTCCCCAACCGATGTGAGTTCTCAGAGCTACGATGTCATGTCGAGAAAACAAGGCAAATTACGAATTCGGTTTATTTAGTCTGTATATAATTTTAAATCTTTCGATGTAATTACATTATTATTATTATTATTATTATTATTATTATTATTATTATTATTATTATTATTATTATTATTATTATTATTATTATTATTATTATTATTTGATCTATAAAGCTGAAAGCACAAAATAATAATGATCAAAATAAGTTAAGAGGGGTAATTAAAGATTATACAATAATAATTGACAATAACCCGTCAATAATAAAGATTAATTAAATGATAATTATTAATGAATTATTCAAAATCTATTTTAGGTAAACTAATTATGGCTAGCTTTTTTTTATTGACATTATTATTGACCAAATTGAACCTAGCTTACTTGGACATATTGACGTGTCACATTTGAGCAAAAGCTAATGGGCTTGAATTGAGAGGCCCAGTTAAAGGTTTAACGTAGAAATGGGCTTTTGTTGAACGAGGGCGGCCCATTAAGAAGAAGCGTTGGAAAAGGATGGACCACAATTATTTGATTTCTCATTTATTGTAAAAATGGAAAGAATTTTGATGTACATGAATAAATGTATCATAGTCTCAACGGACAAATCTCCCTCGAGAAGACGGCGAGGAATGGGACGATGAATAGTTCGAGGACGCGCTCCCTACACTTTCGGATCCGGATCCGTAAAAAAGATCCGATAAGTAATTACCCAAATCATCAGGGGAAAGTCTGACGACTGGATCCGACCCGGAAACTCGCCTCGCACGACCCCGATTCCTCGCGTAAAACTCGCCGTATAAAGCCCCGAGTTCCTTCGCCAAGGAGATTTTTAATTCATCGCGAAGCTTTTGATTGGGGACGATCCAGGAGGTCTGTTTTCTGTAAGTTTCTTCAAAAGCTCTGTTGAAATTTCTGAATGATTCTCTTGCATCCTCCGGCGAGATCTCTGCTACAACGTCCGTTGGTAGCGATGAGAAGACTCCGCTCCATCCAATGCGCATGTACTTGGAGGAGTAGAGTTTGATCTTCGATTCGTGCCTCTCAATCCACTCGTCGCCGAGGAGGAATCTGAGATTTGAGTTGCGGACTTTGTCGACGATGTACCGGAGATTGTTCGCTAGGAACAAGTACGAGAGAGCGACGTCGTTGTAATGCTCTGCTTTGCCGTCGAGTTTGCAGAGGAGGACGAGGATCAACCAAGCGAAATGTAAGGTAATCGGATTATCATCTTGTTTTGGCGTTCCGTAGTATGATTCTGGCATTGATAATTGTGTTGGTAGAGGCGAATCGGTCATAATGTCGTTGAGTATTCCACTGTAATCGGAGAGGAACGAAATGTAGTTCATCACGTAGCGAGTGAGTGGATGAACTCCGCCTTTTGGAACAGGCGTTTTCGATGATTCTTTCTGAATAGCCATTTCGAAGTCGGCGATTAATGTGCGAATATTCTGTCCGAGTTTGATCAGTGAATTGATGGCTTGTGACTGTACCATTGATGTTGCTGTGGATGAGAAAATATAATTGATCTCCGGCCAGAGGTCGGCTATGGCTTCGTAAAGGTCTAGGGTAATGAAAATTTTCTCGGGAGTTTTTTTGTATTTTGCAGCTAATTCTGGGAATTCAAACAGAATCATCGCACCGTCCTTGGAAATTTGAGCGAAGCACGATTCTCTAATGGGAACAGAAGCGGAGAAAACATGATCGCAAAGGATTCTCTCTCCTTCGAACAAAGATTTCACTGCGGTTTTCACACCTCTCAACCAGATTTTGATTTTGATCTCCAGAACCTCCCAATCCATCTTCTGAACTTTCGAAAAACTCAATTTCTCAATCCCTAGGTTGTAGAGACTCTCGTCAATAATCGATTTCCTCACAGTTTTATAAATCTTGACGCATTCTTTGCCATAGCCAGTGGAGATCATACAATCCGCAATTGCTTTCAAATCCGCCATGGCCGACATCGAAACTCGCTCGACCTCAGTAATTGATTCGTTAGCAAACCGGAACTCATCTTCCAATTCCACTTCAAAATCAGAAACACTGGACCTAGCCGAAACCGTCATCGGCGATTGGACGCTGGAAACCGATTCCGGATACAAATACTCCCGATTCACAGACAAAATCCGGTAAAACTCTTTCTGAAGCCTCTCCATGCCAACCCTCATCAAATCGTGAGCACGCACAAGCCTCTCCGATGACGAATGCCGAGAAGCAAGGCAGTGCATGGCAGCATGTAAATTCTTAACCGCCTTAATAAACTGCCGAGCTTCCTCCCGGTCATCCCCTTGAAACAAAGAACCAGCAGCGACAAGATCAGGTCTCCACCTCGCCACAAACGACTCTGCAACTTCGATTGTCTCCTCCACCATAGAATCCGACAAAGTGGGGCGAGACGAGTGAGACGACGACGGCGTGCCCGGTATAGAAGAAGAAGAAGAAGAAGGTGGAGATTTGAAGAACACAGTCCTCATTCCCTTCTGCGGCATCGATTGTAAGTAGGAATTCAAACAAGGGAAAATCCAAAACTGATCCAATTCAGAAATGAAACGAAACCAAAGGAATCCGCGTAGAATTTTCTGGAAGTGGGTGATATTAGAGGTTTCTTGAAGGGGATTTTGATGGGGGAAGTGGATAGCTGGAGGGGTACTTATAGACGAAAATAGGGAAGAAAGAGAAACCGAGTAAGGGGGATTCTTTTTCGTGGTTCCATTGTTGTTTGTGGTGTAAAAAGAGGAAAGTGGAGCAGTAGTTTCTGTTCTTGTGCGAGTGGATTCTACAAAGGCATTTATTTGTTTGTTTTCGGTTGCGTGCGGGGATGTCAGATCATAGGTGTAGGCCTCCTTCTTTTGCTTTTGGTCCAAATAAATACAAAATAGGAAGAGACGGCCGACCGCCTTGTTCTTTGGACTTTTCTACTACACGCCTTTAATCCCAAGTTTTCTCCCTTCAAAGTCCACTTTTCCCAATTTTTAGTTTTTTTTTTTTTTTTTTTTNTTTTTTTTTTTTTTTTTTTTTTTTTTTTTTTTTTTTTTTTTTTTTTTTTTTTTTTTTTTTTAAGATGCACGAACTGGTCTCTCAATTTTTAGTTCAATTTCTTAACATGTTAGAATAAGAAAATTGCATGTTTATTTTGTTTTAGTTTCTTTTTAGATCCCATCTCGGTTGGATTGTAAAATGAAATATTTTTTTATAAGCGTGTGAAAATTTCTCCCATGTGCCTTTTAAAACTGGGAAGTTTGACAACTATAGGTAATGGGCCAAAGCAGACAATATTTGATAGCAGTTGGTTTAGATTGTTACAAATGCGGGCCCCCAAGAGGGGTGAACGGTGAGATCCCACATCTATTGGAGAAGGGAACAAAATATTCTTTATAACGGTGTGGAAACCTCGAAGACGCTAACCTCCAAAGGGGTGGATTGTGAGATCTAACATCGGTTGGGAATAAATCATTCCTTACAAGAGTATGAAAACTTCTCTATAGCAAACGTATTTTAAAATCATGAGGCTGACGGCGATACAAAGTGTGTGGAAATCTCTCCCTAGCATAAGCGTTTTAAAACTGGGAGGTTGACAACTAAATCGGCCAAAGCAAACAATATTTGATAACAGTAGATTGGGATTGTTACAAGCGCTGGCCCCCAAGAGGTGTGAACTGTGAACTGTGAGATCGCACGTCGGTTGGAGATGGGAACAAAACATTCTTTATAACGGTGTGGAAACCTCGAAGACATGGACTCCCAAGGGGTGGTACTTACAAGAGTATGAAAACTTCTCCCCAACAGACGTATTTTAAAACCGTGAGACTGATGACAATACATAACGGACCAAAGCGGACAGTATATGCTAACGATGAGTTTAGACTATTAACTATATCTTATTGAATGAAAATTATAATAGCGTTTTTATTAAAAATATTCTTTTAAAAAGTATGAAAATTGTAAAGTAATATGAAGTGAGCCTAAAACCAACTAATGAAAAGTCAATTTTAGTATAATTCAATAAATGAATAACTTACATCATAATAGGAAGGTTATTATAAAGATTTTTATGGCTAGAAAAAATTAAAGTTTAATTTCTTATTATTCTAATTATATAGATTAAAATTATAGAATTATAATATATAATTGAATCTAAAAAAAATGACAAATAAAAATGATTTAATTCCTAATATATGATTTTGCTCTTACCCTCATTCCACAAAGAAGGGCTTGGACCTAATTTATTAGTCTGAATAGATTATTATTAATTATTATTATTATTATTATTATTAAATGATTTAAATGACATTAAAATATTTTACAAAAAAAAAAAATCACGTGCAAAAGAATTGGATATTAAAGATAATAATTAAATTATTACTTTCAACTTCTATAATTGGAAAGTCCAATCATAAAATGAATAAAAAATTAAAATTAAAAAAAAAAATTATGATACGCCTCCTTTTTTTTGTCACCATTTTTGGGCTCTTTGTTCTTGAACTTTTTAATAAAGTCAAATTATTATTGTTTAATATTTTTAATCCAATTTGAATATTCAACATTTTCCTCTCCTCTTCCTAAAATATTATTTAACTTAGATGTTAGCCTTTGTCTGTTTACAGTTAGACACACTCAAACCGTTTGAGACTCATTCCCTGTTTTTTATTCCATGTCGTTTGCTTCCTTAATTAAATTAATAAAGTCTTTTTTTTATTAAAAAAATAGCCATATTTTAATCTTTTTTAAATATTAATAAAATTTGAAACGTTTAAACACTTTAAAAAAAATTATTAATTAAAAAAAGAGTCAATTATGAAATGGATTTTAATTAATTTTCTGATTTTATAATCATAAATGTATTCAGTGTGCATATGAGACGACAAAAATTGACCAATTCCTATAAATGCGCGTTTTATTTGAAATTTAAAATTTTGGATAATTTTTCATTTAAAAAATTATTTATGAGACGCAAATATTATTCCTTTTATTTGCATGGAAATTGAAAATCTATTCCCTCAAAACTATAAATAATTGAATTCCAAATTATATATAAAAATATAATTTAACTTTTAATGTCAACTTTTTTATATATTATATAAATAAATTAGATGATATGCGTGAGATTTTAACCGATGTGTGAAAACCTCTTTCTAACCGATGTGTTTTAAAGTTGTGAGAATGACAATGATACGTAACG
This sequence comes from Cucurbita pepo subsp. pepo, assembly GCF_002806865.2. Taxonomy (NCBI): domain Eukaryota; kingdom Viridiplantae; phylum Streptophyta; class Magnoliopsida; order Cucurbitales; family Cucurbitaceae; genus Cucurbita; species Cucurbita pepo. The sequence goes on from NC_036642.1 coordinate 5,907,539, forward strand.
AGTCAAAATGGACAATATCGATTAGTGGTGGAGTTGAGCTAATTTGATTGTTAATGGCATAATTTGTAATTAAGAATAATAGTTAATTTCTAAACTAAAAATTGTCACATTTACCCTCGAAATAGGATGAAAGTTGAAGGGATCAAAGATTAATATTTTAATGATGAATGGAGAATAAAAAAGATAAATAATTTGAACTATAAAAAAAAAAAAAACAAATTCAAATAAGAGTGGCCCTGAACCAAGCCACGTGGCGATCATTTGGGGTACTTGAAAACTGGATGTCACAAATTGAGTAATTAAAATTAATTAATTACTAATAAACAAAAGTCCAAATTAATTTTTTTTATTATTATTATTTGAAGGTGTTTCTGTGGATGTTACAAAATTGTGGTACGTTTTTGGGCTCCACCATATTGATACTATATTTATTAACCTTAATTAATTTATTATAAATTTTAATATATATATTTTTTTAATTTATAGTTTTAATTTTAAATATATTGAAAAAATTAAAAAATTATTTTCACAATCTTCCTTATGTGAATTAAAAAAATCCAAAAATATACTTCAAACTCACATTTGTTGAACTTAGTCTAAAATCAGGATCTAGAGATGTCCATAGAATAGAATGGAGACAGAAAAGCCTTCTCTATCTCCATCATTGCAAAACTTTACACATATTTCAGGTATTCACACTTAAATTTTTTTACCATTTATTATTCATTTTAAAAAAATAATTCTTTTAAAATTTTTATTTTTATTATTTATATATATATATATATATATGCCGGCTAGGACAAAGATGAAGAATATAATTTCATTTATAGCCTCATTTATTTAAGGAAAAAAAAATGTTTTCCACTCTCTCTCGGGTTCTCAATCTTACACAGAGAATGCTGGTTCTGTTTTGGACAGATAAAATAAACATTTCTAAATCTATGGTGAGTATACCACCACAACCTAATTTCGATTGTACAAATACCAATTTATGGTCACAAAACCGTAACAAGTTTTAGACCATACACAAGAATAAAGGATAAATGCCAATGCCTTTTACTTTATTTTTACCATGACTTCCAACCAATAATGTGCTGTATATGTTAATTAATTTAATTAATTACCACGTTTTTTCTCCTTTTTTTTTTCTTTAAAAAGAAAAAAAAAACAAGGAAATTAGATTTATGGTATTGTTTGTTTTTGGCGTGTATTTATTTTTGGTATGTTTTTTAAAAATTAAAATCAATCCAATTACTAAACACACCAACAATAATACTTAAAAAGTTAAAATAATATTTTAATGGTTGTACTTTTAATAAATTTTAAAATTAATTTTTGGAGTTAAATAATAATAATTTGAATGGGATAAAAGACTTTCAAAATTTATAAAGAAAAAACTAAAATAATCTATTTTTTTTTTTATTCTTTTTTGAAATACATAATTTTACATATTAATAAACGTGGCCACCACACCACGTAGACTTTGTCAAAACGAACCAATAAATAAATAAATAGATAAAACTTTGTCACACGTCAGCAATGAGGGATTAATGTGATGAAACGATGGGCCCACCATTTTGATGGGCCCAGATGGCCGCCCAAAAGAGTAGCCTCGTTGACTTTCCATATCAACATTTTTTTTTTTAAGATAAATTATTTAGAGTTAAATAATTCGAAAAATTGCACAAATTCGCTCTAAATTATGAGGTTTTAATTTAATTTAATCTATTAATCTCATACATTTTATTAAGTTTTTTTTTAATTATTCCTTGTATTAATGACAAAGTACAGCCACTTAATTGATCAAATTCAAATTTTAGAAGCGTAATTGTAATAACGCTTCTAGTTAATGGGTATTTTTGTAATTTTTTTTAAAGTATAAGTTTCGTTTACTAACTTTAGAACTGTATATTTAGGAACGTGATTGTGATAACGCTCGTAGTTAATGGGTATTTTTGCAATTTTTTTTTAAAATATAACTTTCGTTTCCTAATTTTAAAACGGTATTTAAATATTTATATTTTAATCAATTTGAACATAGTTTAACCGATATAGACAATATTTAATGATCGATTAATTCGGGCTTTTAAAGATGTTAATAGGCTGGGCTTCAAAAATGGGCCTGTCAAGATATTTATTAAGAAAAAGGTGAGAAAAATAAACGCAAAAAGTCCACCATAAGCGAGTCGAACCCAGGACATCTCGGTTGCTATGCGGTCATTTCCCTAGAGATGTAAAAGTTAAGTAATAATAGTAATCGTTTTTACTAAATTTAATTATTATTGTACATTGGAATAAATGAATTACACCAAAAACTTCCCTCATTTTGCTTTGTCCATAATTAACTTTTTACTAACCCGAATTAGTTAAAAGATTAATCTTGTTTTAAAGAAAAAAAATCGTGCACGTTGGTGTGATGCTTTTACGTAGATTTTAGTTTTTAAATTACCACATAAAATTTAGGTCCGGTAAGAGATTTAAGAATGATGAAAAATTTACCCTCTCATACTCGAGGAAAGCAACCAAACCGAGATGCATTATGATCACACGAACGAGGGGAGTGTAGGGCGCATGCTCCTTACGAGGTCGATCATGTGAATTCAAGCTTCAACCTAAATTTCTCTATTCTCCTCTGTCAACGGTTTGATTCTTTTATTGTCCAATTTTGACTATAATATTAAATCTTAACCTTCACGTTGATATTTGTAGTTCGTATTTTCATGGGTCGGATATTTGGTCTTTCGATTATGTTCATTGGTCTAGTTTCGTTCGTGTTTGACATTTTTCTAACTTATTTACCTTTTGATTTTTTTTCGCAATTTAAGTTTGTGCCCGTGTCCAATTTTATGGTCATGAACAACAAAATTGAATATAAGAAAAAAAAAACAAACAAACAAAATTAAATAATAAAAAAAAGTTAGCAACCAGACACAATTATTCAAGAGAGAATAAATTAGGTAAAACAAGTCAAAATATTGACTAAATTTTGACTAAATTTTGACTAAATTTTGACCTAGTGACAGTTAAGATTGACTATTAGTTTTTTTTCCTTCCAAATTATAAGTTTTTAAATTCCACACTTGGGATTAGAAAAACAATACCCACAAGAAAAATGTCATTATTTAATAACAAAAATGCATTATGTTCCAAAAACAATACCATATAATAAAACATAACTCCATGTTCTTCATGTTCTTAGGAGTGGTAGTAATCATGTCACATCAAAAATAAAATCAAATTTTATTATCTCCAAACCTACCTCCCAAACAATATAATTATATTAAAATATATGTATGTATGTATGTATGTATGTATATATATATATTTCTCATGGGTCCCTCCTCCTTCCTTCTCCATTTCTCTCTTTGCTTAAAAGCAATTTTTTAGCTCTCATTTTCATATGAACACTTTTAATTACTCTAAATTTCTGAGACAGTGTTCATTCTTTCAATCCCCAAGATGAAAAGATTTGACCTTTTCTGCAAATCCAGAGCTTCCACGGCGGTTCGTTCAAGCTTTGGCTGCCGTCCGGTCGCCGGAGATGTCAATTCCGGCGATTGGAGAAAAGGGCAGCTTCATTTTGAAAAGCCCAGAAAGAGTACGAGTGTTTCCTCTGTGAATCGAAAGAATCATATCGATTTACGAAGAAAAAGCTGTGCGGATATGGATGATTTGAAGAACAGCTCTGTTTCTGGTTCTTCTTCTCGTTATCTGTTGGGCGATTCGCCGTTTATTAACTGTCTTCCGGCAACCGCCGTCGAGGATTTTTCTCAGGCTCCGGCGATGATGAGCCATGGTTCTAAGAAAGCTTCTTCGTTGAGTCGTTCGTTAAGTGTCCATGAATCTCCTTCCTCTGTTCTTGAATCCCCTGTTCTGAAAACTTCTTCTTCAGCTCACTCTCGTGTATGAACAATTATGTTTCTCTTGATCTTTCTTCATATCTTTATGAACAATGCTTATAAACCCTTTGTTGTTGGGCTTATTTTTGTGTTGTTCATGTTGAAAAGGTGGTGGTTTTGAAGGTGTCATTGAACTGCAAAGGCTGCGAAAAGAAGGTGAAAAGGCATATCTCCAAGATGGAAGGTAATTTTACAACGATTTTGTGTGGATCTCAAACTAGAAAGCGTTGGATGAAAGTCATCGACTAATTTAGGGAATGATCCCGTTTATAATCAAAGAATACTATCTCCATTGATATGAGGCATTTTGAAAAATCCAAGGTAAAGCCACGAGAGCTTATGCTCAAAGTAGACAATATCATACAATTGTGAAGAGTCGTGTTTCTGTTGGTTAAATTTTGGGTTTGAATCAGTAGCGTTGATAATGATGCAGGAGTGATATCATATAGTGTGGATTTCACGACAAAGAAAGTGACCATAATTGGGGATGTGAGGCCTGTGGATGTGCTGGCCAGTGTGTCCAAAGTTAAGCATGCAGAGCTCTGGCCATCGCCAAGTTTTTCTTCTTCGTCTTCTTCTTTAACGCCACAATGTTCATCATCATCAACAACAAGAACATTCTAATTAATCAAAGCAAAAATCCCATCTGGGGTTCGTTTGTATGTAAATTTTATTGTTTTTTCTGTGATGAAGTTGTTTCTGTACTCTTGCATGTCCCTGTTTAGATTTGAGAATAAAAGAAAAAGTATTGGCACATTGTTCTTGAGATTAAATCTTTGTTACGTTAATACTCGATCGATACAAGTTGGTTATGTTTTCATTCATATGGAATTTGAGCTCTTCTACGTCATTTTTTTTTTTTTTTTTACTCCAAGTGAAATCCTCGTTTTTCCTCTTTCTCTATCTCGTGGGTAGAGTGTTTGAATTTATCCCTGTGTGAATCGATATTATTACATTCCAATTCCTTCCTGATACCTCTAAAAAAAATCAAATTGGATCCAAAATTGATGGATTAGTGTGAGCTTATCCATGTGGTTTACGTACTCTTCGAATAGGTATCCATTTTGTGAAAAACTCTAGCTTCTGTGTTTTGGTGGGTCTCCGAGATCCTTTCGACGACCAGCATTGTGTTGAAGGGAAATCTATATGATCCCATTGATTGCATAGATTCTACTATACCAACGAAACCGAAGAAAGTATACAGAAAAGACATATTTTCTATTCTATTAGTATTAGTTAGTGATCTCGACTTAGTGAGTCTTTTCTTTCGTGATGAATTGTTGGCACCAATCCTCCATTTTATCCTTGTGGATCAAGGAGAAAGGAGGTCATCTCGTGTGTACCGAATGGTATAAGATCTGAAGGAAGCTCGTCGGCTACTCCTAATAACATTAAGATACAGTTAACAACCGTTTGATATAAGTTCGAAATACAATTTTTAAATCGGGTCTCATAGAATCATGGTGGATTGAAGATAGTTGGTGATGATTATGTTTGAGAAGAGATTGTAGTGGGAAAGAACATGGAGTAGGAGACGTGGAAGAGAAAAGATGATCAAAAGCTTCCAAATAGTGAGAAATGAAAGGCATGCGGAAGCAATCGTTCGTGGGTGGGCACTCAAACAAGATACTTCTCTATTCTTTTGCTTCTGTTCTTCTTGTCTGCTGCTGGATGGATCATTTCACCCTTTTAACTAAAAACATTCTGAATATCACTGTTTCTAAACAGCCATTTTTGGACAAAAAACATCCAACTTGGGTACACACTCCCACCCCTGGTGAAGATGACCCACAGCCATGGTGAACCAGACAAGGACAACAAGGTGTAGCTATTGCTCCCAAGTCGGTTTCAACTTTCACAATGGTGGGTCATCTTCTTCCATACTGAGTTTTCAGTACTATCTTTGCTTCAAACTTTATGATAATCTTCCACACAGACACGACAAGAGTTTTTTTTAATCTTACTCATCTCTTTCTTATGAAATCTTTCAACTCATAGCCTAAATCTTAGGCGGCAAAAGTAGGAAAAATAGAACAGAAGAGGTTAATAACAGTGCATGGCTTTTGGATTGTATATTTGTTTGGTTTGAGGAATGTGGTCATATTTGGTTCGTCGCAACTTCTGAAATTGTGAAATCCTACATCAGTTGGAGAGGGGAATGAAACATTCATTATAAGAGTGTGGAAACCTCTCCTAGTAAACGCGTTCTAAAAACTTTGAGGGGAAAGTCCAAAGAAGACAATATTTACGGCGGTGGGCTTGGGCCATCACAAATGGTATTAGGGCTAGACACGGAGCGGTGTGCCAGCGAGGACGTTGGGTCCCAAGGGAGATGGATTGTAAGATCCCACATCTGTTGGAGAGGAGAACGAAACATTTCTTATAAGAGTGTGGAAACCTCTCCTTAGTAGAAACGTTCTAAATTTTTTGAGGGGAAACTCAAAAGGGAAGGCCCAAAGAAACAATATTTGCTAGCGGTCAGATTGACCAATTGTAAAAATAGAGGCCCTTTTTTTCCACTGTGGTAAGTAAAAATAAACAAGAACCAAATTGCAAATTAATATTTGGATTCATCATCATTGTCTACAAAACTGTCCTACGCATACAGAGAGTTCACAGAGAAGCAACAAGAAAAAACTAGCAAAATTCCAGTTTTTGTACATACCTTCACACCCCATTTGAGTAAAGAGACCCAGTAGGGTTGCCATTTTCTAGTTCATTGTACGAGAAGTTCCTTCTTTTCATTCATAAATTACGAATCTTGCAGTCATACCAGATGCCTGAGATAATGGAATTATACAAGTTATTCAGTTTTTATGATCAATGAATCAAATCATTACTGAAAAAGATCCAAAGCTCTATTGTTACATAACCCTAAGAAGAATGTAAGCAGAACACTTTGGAGATGTGCACAGTGATGCGTGTGCCTAAAGGAACATACCATGGATGAGTGTTTTAATATTGAAGCTTGGCAGACACTGCTCCCTGGATCTCGGGAAAGCTGAAGCCTCACGTGTGGAACACTCTTCCAACTCTCTCCTAAGGCAGGTTTTGAAGTACCTCTATCTCCACCCACCGTGTGGTTTATTACCTTTGGCATTACACTTACACGTTACTGGAAGTCGACACAAAACAAGTGCTTAATTCATTCTCTATTAGATAAATTAAGAATCTCGTAAGTAACAGAAGCAACTTCAAGTGAAAACTTACTAGTACTGCAATATTATATTCATGAGCTATTTTCTTCAATAGCGATCCAGCAGATACCATCAAAGCATGTCCTGTACATACGCATCAAGCATGAACCTTCTTTCCTTATGTATTTAAGTCTTGCAAATAAAATTCTTTTTAATGCATCTACTTCAGCAACATTAAATTAATAACTATCCTGTTAAAACCATAGAATTGAACGTATAAGTGAACGAACTCTGAAATGACAACCCAAGCGAACAAAGAAACAAATGTTCAAGATCGAATCACTACGCATATGACAGCTATTACCATTAGTCATGAATAAACCATCAGAAATATCTTGCCTAAGCACATATATATGTAATACACAGAATTCCTTTGCTGAGTGACATTGCCATGTCTTTGTATTGTCTAAAGAACCTAAAAAATTGCACATGTACTTTCAATCAAGCTTGACAAATTATGCATATACAAAGGATGTACAGTGATCTACATCCAATCATGCGTACCCTGTGAACTACTTCCACCAAGGATAGGTGTAATTAGTGAAGAAATCGAATCTACTATCAGTAACTGCACTCTTCGATCCCCTTTGCACGTCTGATATGATTGTAGTTTGTTAATTGGCATTGAAAAAGTTACGCCGTGGTTAAATTCATCAACTAATGCATGCTAATGTGAACCTGGGATCTCAAATTGAATTCAAGCTGATGCAGCACATCAAAGAATGTGAAAATGTCGTACACAGAGTGGCATGAAATGCTGCTCATTACTTGTTGAAGCATGTTCTGCCCAGTCTATGAAATGGATTTAAGAGACAAATAGAATACTAAATGAAGTTGGAGGTTCCACAAAATACAAACTTGGAAGTTAGAACTGTAAATCTTAATCTAATCCATAGATAATATCTGAATAAGTTCCAAAAAGAAGGGAAATGAAGGCAATCTTTAACCTCTAGCCATTGTTATGGAGAATCTCACAGAACGTTGGCAGAAAATCAGCCAAAGCCATCAACAACTCAAGCAATCCTGGCGGGCAGTGTTAGGAATCACGACTCTCCACAATCGTATGATATTGTCCACTTTGAGCATAAGCTCTCATGGCTTTGCTTTTGGTTTCTCCAAAAGGTCTCATACCAATGGAGATGTATTCCTTACTTATAAACTCATGATCATCTCCTTAACTAGCCAATGTGGGACTCCCCACCAACAATCCTCCCGTTGAACAAAGTATACCATAGAGCCTCGTTTGAGGCCTATGGAGCTCTCGAACAACATCTCCTTAATTGAGGCTCAACTCCTTTCTTTGGTGTCCTCGAACAAAGTACACCATTTGTTCAACACTTGAGTCACTTTTTTACTACCCTTTCGAGACTCACAACTTCTTTGTTTGACATTTGAGGATTCTATTGACATGGCTAAGTTAATGGTAGGACTCTGATACCATGTTAGGAATCACGACCCTCCACAATGGTATGATATTGTCCACTTTAAGCATAACCTCTCATGGCTTTGCTTTTGGTTTCCCCCAAAGGCCTCATACCAATGGAGATGTATTCCTTACAAGTATAAACCCATGATCATCTCCTGAATTAGCCGATGTGGGACTCCCCACCAACAATCCTCAATAAGCAGAAACTTAGAAAGTCAGCAACATACCATGATTCTTCTCAGCTTTCAGCAATCTCAAAATACTTGGATACCTTACTATTTAAAAGCTACACCATAACATTAGAAGATTGTTTAAGGTTTAGAAGAATCAAATACTGTAATGAATTGTTTGGTTTGTTGAATAGCTTAAGTTGCTACCAGCCAGAACCACTTGAGTTGTTGACAGCCCCAACCTGCTGGTTTGCCATGTTCTATAACAATGGCGGAAGGTATATGATTGGAATTTTGGGTGGCTAAAGTGGATATTCTCTGTCCTATAATCAAGGATTTAGTTAGACTTAAACCACAATGACTCGAAGATATCGGTTATTTTCCGATCTTAAAGGAAAAACAAGTCCAACAGGGGCACTTATTTTAGTTACCCGAGCTATGGAAGGTCCGGATTTCCAATTAACAAAGCCTGAGATGCGTTGGGGGGAAAAGGAATTCCCTGTGTCCAAGTAGAAAACCTTTGCATTGTAGTTCGTTGCCACATTTGAAGCAGCTCGCAGGCAAACCTTACCATAATAAAACAGTTCGAGCATATCATATACAAAGCAAACTAATAAAGTACCAGTGGCATGTTAAACAGGCTGAGAGAAATAATTGAAGTACCCAATTATAGAAATTAGGAACCAAGTTTCTAACCCAAAAATCCAACAGTTCCATAACAAAATTCAGGAAGAAACATTTCAATCACGTTCAAATGGACCTCACCTGAGTTTTACCAGAAGATGATGGCCCAACAATTTCCGTCAACAGCCCCTCACGTAATCCACCTCCAAGCAAAGTATCAACCCTAGTATTTCGCGACGAAAACTCTTTCATCAACCATCCAAAAGAAATAGAATCGACATTCATGGCAGTCAAACAAAACAAGTAATTGAGCCTAAAAGTGAAAATACCCTTCAAAACCAGTGGATAGAACATGCTTATTTTCTCTAGCATCTTCCAAAAGTTCCAAACCGTTCATCCATGGCTGTCGCTCAGCATTAATTACAGAAAGGATTTGGGTAATCCCCTGTTTACTCGTACAAATCAGTACAACACAAGCGTAAAAAAGATCAACGTGACAAATGATTAACCTGCTTCAATTTCTCTGACTCAGGCTGATGCTCGGCGAAAGCAGCTAAAACGTAGAGGTCATGGATGAGGAAATCCTCCACTAGCGGCAAAAAAAAAACACAAAACGTAGCCACTCCTTCAGAAATGATGGGGTTCTTCATACGGAATCGGAATCATATCGGAGTAAGTAGAAAGTACCAGTGAAAATGCCGTGTGAAGCACAAAAGCTCTGAAAAGTAGTGTCTATGATTGGGTGAAGCTGCTCCAGAGATTTTAATGGCGCCATTTTTCTTCTTCGTGCTCTGCCTTTCCACTTTCAAGTTTCCTATTTTAGGGCACAGGGAAACCATGTACACGTCACGGTTCCATTAACCTTCGTTTAAAAAGAAAATTCTCAAAATTATTTTAAAAATTACCAAAATTGTGGCTGCTGGGATTCGAGCCCAGGTCTCCACGGCCACAACGTGGAATTCTCACCACTAAACTACAGCCACAATATATATGCTGTCATTTTTACTATAGTAATACTGATAAAATTAGCTAATTAGTATAATACTTTGATTAATAAAAATAAATAATATAAACTAAACAACTGTGGCTGCTGGGATTCGAGCCCAGGTCTCCACGGCCACAACGTGGAATTCTCACCACTAAACTACAGCCACAATATATATGCTGTCATTTTTACTATAGTAATACTGATAAAATTAGCTAATTAGTATAATACTTTGATTAATAAAAATAAATAATATAAACTAAACAACTGTGGCTGCTGGGATTCGAGCCCAGGTCTCCACGGCCACAACGTGGAATTCTCACCACTAAACTACAGCCACAATATATATGCTGTCATTTTTACTATAGTAATACTGATAAAATTAGCTAATTAGTATAATACTTTGATTAATAAAAATAAATAATATAAACTAAACAACTGTGGCTGCTGGGATTCGAGCCCAGGTCTCCACGGCCACAACGTGGAATTCTCACCACTAAACTACAGCCACTTTGTTGCTTCAATTTTCATTTTAATAAATTTTACTGATAAAAACTGTTAAAATGAGCTCATTAGTATTATTACTTTGACCACCTTGTACAGTAAAATCTTTCATTTTCTTAATTTAGATAAATTCATCTAATGGAAAAAAAATTAAAAACGAAAAATGTCATTTAAGAGAGGATAATGTTAATTTCTCACTAAAAAAAAATAATAATATACCGATAAATAATTTGAATTTTTTTTTCTACCCTCTAAAGTTTTACCAAATCATTGAAGGTATATCTCGTGTAACTTTATCATCAACCAATTTTAATATCGGCCCAGATAAAGGACTAAATTAAAAATTTTAAAGTAATGAAATTAAATTTTAAAAAAAAAAACTTATTTATGATAGTGTATAATGTTCAATATACACATCTATCATGTTAAAACGAGCTTAGCTTAACAAACTTAAAACGTTTGAATTCGATTTGAAGTTTTAACAATGATAATCGTATATTTCTTAGAGTATTAAGTAATTGTTTTCCATTCAAGTTTTGTACTATTATTTTTCATAAGAGTCAGGAGCACTGTGTTAATGAGTATGTTTGCCTCTAAGGGAAGTGGATTGTTAGATCCCAAATAAGTTGGAGAAGGGAATGAAACATTCCTTACAAAGATTTGAAATCCTCTTCCTAGGAGATTGACAGTAATACATAACAGGCAAGAGTAGACAATATCTACTAACAATGAATTTAGACCGTTACAGTTTCGAAAATACATATAGAAGCATACATATTCCACGTTATGAACGCATTTATACTTGTACCATCATGCTAAAAAATCCAAAATATAACGTTACACCCATATAAATTGAAACTTTACTATCTTTTAATTTAAGAAAAATTAGGAACAATGGTCTCCCCCTCCTTTTCCTGTGTAATAAAATTTAATCTACTCCCATCCTGCAAAGGAAACATGTGGTCTGTTTATAATGATTTAGCAAGTGCTTAAAAACGGTTTCTAAATCTTGAAAAGAAAGGTTTTTAAGCACTTGAAAAGTCATTACAGACAGGTGTGTTTTAACGTATCGAACGTAATCAACAGGGAAATGAAAACTGGCTTCAGCATGTATCCATCAACAATTTTTCAGGAGGGGAACCTACAAATCTATACTAATTCTACTTGTCTTTGGCTTTTGAAATGTGCAACAAAAGGCATAAAAGTGAGGACCAGTCCAGACCAGAACTTATGAACTATCACATGGTAAATGCACCACAAAACCAACCAATCATGGACCCTCCTTCATGGGGCTTGACGATCGATTCATGGGGCTTGACGATCGATTCCCGGGGCTTGACAATTGGCTCGTGGGGCTTGAAGATCGGCTCTCTACCGTTTCGGAAGTTGATGGTTTCTGAGGTGCATTTCTCAGGAAGCTTCTAGCATATATCGAACCAAAGACCAAAACCTGAACATGATTTTTGAAAAAAAAAACACACACACACAAGTTGACTTTGAGAACGTCAAAAAGGTCCAATAAAACGTTGACTAAGACGAAGACGAAGGGTTGAAACCATGACTTACAGCTCCAGTACACTGTTCCCAGCTAAGAGGATGAGAAAACCATACACAAGATAGCATGATGCTGACCAACTTCAACCAAAAAAAAAAAAAAGAGAGTATGGTTCAGCATGATAAGAAACATGACAAGTTCATAGGATTTAAGAGCTAACCTGTCTTGTTGTCATTATGGTGGCAAAGGTCAGAGCTCCGAAAGTGCGAATTGTGTAAGAAATAAAAAATTGACTAGCAGTTGCTACCTGGGAGACAAAATTAGTACTGCTCACGATCCACGTATTCGAGCTAAGACTCTTAATAATCAAATGAAACGAGTATGAATGCGAAGACAAACAACTTAAAATCGAACTGGTTACTCACAGTGGAGAGAAATGCTATGTCAAAGAAACAATCCTTGTGAACATAAACAAAATCAATTGCAGGAAGTAGATGGCCTTGTAATATAAGACCTAAATTACAAAGCAAAAGGACTGAAATGAGTATCAATCCAGTAGAAATCAAGGAGCAAAAATGGAACTTTCGCAGTTTATATACTACAGTACTATGCAGGTTAGAAAAGAATAGATTTGATCAATTAAGCCAAATCTCCTTCACAGCAGAGAATTTTGATCTCAGAATGAAATAGTCCGACGTCCAACGGCCTAACATCGCTTCCCCAAGGTCCATTTCCTAGTATACGTGTTGCTTTGGACCCCCATTATCTCATAATCTGAAGGTGAGAGTTCCAATTTTGTGAAACAAGTTCTGATTTTCAATCTTATATGAACGCTCAACGTAACTAATGCTCTTTTCTCCCTCTCCTAAACGTTTTTCTTTTTCCTCTTTTTCATATCATAAGTAGGGCTACGCAATACTCAACTAAACTCATGGAAACACCACTCGTGGCAAAATACGGGGATGACTTGTGGTTAGGGGTGAAAGGTCAACCAAGATCGGATATAGCTGATTTTCGATGAAATCTATTTTAATAGAGCGTATGATGTCGATGGCCCAAGGTAGAGCACTCAATGGGCTAGGGTGGCCCCATTTCGTCTTACCCACCCAAGGGAACTTCGAATACAGGCCTAGCTCATTTGTACAAACAGACTTTTGGGGTGCTAAGATTTAAAGTCGGAGAGGGAAACAGCCCACCTTCCAGCTGTCTAGGTTATCATGAGACATATAGGATTACAATACCATAGGCATAACATCCTTATTCCTAAATCACCCAGGGCACCAAACCCAAAATTTTTACCCTTTTTTACCTCTTGACCACTAGGTAGCCCCATCAAGTTTCTTCTAAACATTCAACCACAGTAAGCAAAATAAGTATCGTCCAAATCAATTGGAATAAATCATTAAAGGACAAAGTGAGTTTTACCAGGTCTATAATAAGAATAGGGACGGACCTGTCAAACTAAGAATGCACGAACACAAAGTTGTATAGAAAATTTGGTTGTGTATGTCCATATTATAGCCTTTGAAAAGTTTATCTTGGAATGTGCTTGTAAAGCCATCAAACCTGTTAAATGCATTGGGTATTAGAAATCTTTTGAAGCCAATAAATACTTTCTGTATGCTTATTTTCTCGAGCGTTACAGTTTTTCATTAGTGTTCTATCATTTTCCATGATAGTTTTAAACGTAAAATGCAAAATTAAAGGAAAAATAATCTATCATCCTTCGACAACAATACAATGAGTTACAAATTATTACCCGAGATAACCAACCATAAGTGAGACACCCCAAACCGTGCTTTCCCTTCCGTTATCGTATGGACTAAGATCAGCTGAAGCCTACAATTGGGGAGAAAAAGTAACGAATCGTCTGTTAATGGATTCAGGGTTTCAGGATTAACAACAGAGAAACAAAAACATAATTCACAAGTATTATAATTGCTCATTCACAATGCAGTTGATCGTAATATCTGATCCACTATATAAGAACCTTCAACACTAGCTGCCATATATGTAGTAAGTGGTTTAATCCATGAGTTAGTACCAAAACCCAAAAGGTCGAGGCAGGATGCGACCAATTCCCATCTCATACAAATTCTTAAAAGAAACCAAAAAAGCTGGTGACAACAACGAGAGCATTACCGGGTAGAGAACAAATATCGAGCAACCCAGGGTCACAAGAACAGCCAGCAAATAATCATGACTCTTATATTTCTTTTGCATAATGATGGTGCCCCACACCTGTATAACAATGGAGACAATTTAAAAAATTAGTCAGTCTAGAATCTAATACCCAATTCAATCAACAAAGATGCCCCTCCACTACAAACTGAAGGAAAATCAAATACTCTCACCATGACAGGTATCATTTTAGCACACTTTGCCAGAGTCTGAACTGGAAAGCTGACATACTTAAGCGCCTATAGAAAACCACAAACGAATCACCAATATGACTGGATAATATATCGACTAACAATGATTAACAATTTAGACAGTAGAAGATGAATATATAGATATACACATTCATATCTAACAAGTCAGATTACCTCGTACTGACACGTGGTTGTCAGTATATTTGTTATCGAAACAAGGCAGTACGTATAAACTGGAGCGACAGGGTCCACTGTCTTTTTACTTGCCTATATATACATCAAGAGAATCAATGGAAACTCCAGAAAAGGAAGTACAATGAATCTAATAGCAATGTTCGAGTCCTTGACATGATAACCAATTGCAGGAAGTATCCAATTATAAGCTCTTACCAGTAGAACACCTGCAGAAACTGCAGAAGTAGTGATACGATTACAAAAAACAAGAAACAAGGAGTGCTTGAAATAATCTTTATGCTCCCCATATGGAACTCTCATGATCTTTTCCTGCAAATCACGGGCAAAGAGAGCTTGAAATCACTTACCAATACAAGTGTCACAAAGGAAAATCAGGCATTAACGTCTGACATAACTATGATATTTATCCCTCAAGGTTTCTGTGTTCATACTCTCTTGTTTTTCTACAAATTTCCCTATTTACATTACTGTTAAAACCAGAATAGATACAGCGAAATCATGCATCAACAACCGATAAAGGCAAAACGAAAGGCGATTGAATGTAAACAATACCCACAAACGGCCAAAATCTTGAGCTAATCTATGAATTAAAACATTCAAAAGCGTTGATTCGATCCAATATCAAACTGAGATGATACCATAAACACAAATTTTCCGACGGATAGATAACAGAAGATTCTACAAGAACAGCGAAAAAGCGAAGAGACAAAAACATGAAAGAATCTTGTAAAAGTAACCTGTAAGACTCCATAGGTGACAAGGGTAGTCATGATTCCAGCTACTGCAACTACCCCTTTCCATAGCTTATGATCTTTCTCGCTAGGTTCGGCCATAACCGAACAATAATTTACTGCTACTTACTTTACTTTATTATCCGATTCTCGACGAACATCGATTCCATTCCTCCAAAATCAAGAGGAACAGCAGCAGAAGAAGAAGAAGAAGAAGAATAAACCCATTACAGCCGTAAAGCTCAGAGATGCAGAGCTGAACCTGTGAGCAAAGTGTCGACGCGGCGAAGAATGGGTAGAGGTTGAAGATGGCCGGTTAATGCAACGGACGAGGATTTCGGATCACAGAGATTCGAGGGGAACTGCGTGTAGGGAAAAAAAGGCCCAAAAAGGTCATTACAGAAAATCGTTTCTCCGGCGTCTTTCTCTCGCTCTGTTATTTGCCTCTATGTTCAATGTTTTTTCTTTTTTTTCCTTTTTTGGGGTTAAAATTTAATAATAATTTTAAAAACTTTTAAATAATTACATTTTTTAAAAATGCCTTTGTGGGACCCATCACTGATCTTCATAATAAAACTGAAACAATACGGTTTTATGGCACGCATTTCCTAGTTTGACCTTTTAATTAATTTTTTTTTTTAATTTAAATAACGATTATAAAATATTATAAACTAATAAATTTCAATTTATATTTAAAATATTATGATCGACCAATTAAAATTAGAGTTATATAGTTAAGACAAACATTTTTAAAAGTCGATTAAATTATAATAAAGCATATAAAACGAACTTATCTTAAAAAATTCAATTTCATTTTTGTACTTTTAAATCGTATTAATTTGGTAGGTTAATTTAATAAGTAAAGAATTAGTGTGGTTTGATATTGGTAGAATTTTAATATTTATAAAAATTTATTATTAAAATTCAACAAATTTCCTTATTTGGAAATGGATAAATTAATTAAAAAATTAAATATATTTAAAATTATAAAGACTAAATCAACAATTTCCAATAAACTTAGGATTAAATATATTTATAAATTATAAAAACTAAAATATATTCTTTCCCCCTTTTAAAATTTTTGAGGGTTTTAATAATATCTTTAAATTTTAAAACAGTTAAAAAAATATATTGAGAATTTAAAAAAAAATCTAAAAAAAATATTAAACTTACCAAAAAAAAATTAAAAAACATTAAAAAATAATTTGGGTTTTCAAAAATTTAATTAAAAAATATATGTACCAAATTTAAAAAATGTTTATAAATTTTCAGGAGTAACTTTAAAAATTTTAATAATAATTTTCGACGTGTCAATAGACAATTTTAAAAAAAATTTAAAGGTTGATTGATAAAGGTAAAAAATATTAATATTAATTTTATAATTTTATATTTATATTTTAAACAATAATCTAAGGTTTTTTTTTTTTTTTTNTTTTTTTTTTTTTTTTTTTTTTCTTCTTAATTAATTTAGCCTATTGTCATTTTAAACTTCGAAGGTTGAGACGTGAATACTGTATTTTTAGCGACAGATCTTCATTGGACAAATGAATGGGCTTCTATCGATTTGAACTGGCTTCTTCAAATGCTTCAAAAATCGGCTTGCAAATGATCTGTTCATCAATTTCGTTGATCTGCTCCATGAAAATGATGCATCTCTTTTCAATTACGAGCTCTGCAGAATTTGAGCACGAAGTGTTTGATAATGCACTACTCTTTCTCGTATAACGACTGATTTCGAGCGTCTACAGCATTGCCGATGAAGAATCAGAATTAGGGCAATCGTCAGAGAAACTGAAGACGCGTGATCTGCAGTGAGAGCAAAACGAATGGTCACGGAATCAGGCGCCAATTCAATAACTATGAAACGAATGATTGCAATTCGGTAAGTGTTTAATCAATTTTCATTATTGGAATTCGCCCTAACAAACAGCGCATTCCGTATTGATACTTGGCGTTGATTCGGATTCTCTTCATTATTTGTTAACTGCGTTACAGGAAGCAAACGAATCGTCGAGGTCTTCAATCCATGGCTATGGATTGGCGGAGAAGGATCGTTAGGTTTTTTCCACAAATTGGACCTAGGCCGATCGGAAATCAAACCATAAAGGACAAGGTAACGTCGTTTCAATATTCTCTAGTTGTTTAACAGTTGAAAGACGAGGTATACGGTGGCGAGCATCGAGATTGACCACGGACTCCAGGTAGAGTAATCAGGCGCCGGAATTGGTGGCGGTGAACTCGATGCGTAAGACTACAAACTCGTAGATGAAACGAAAGCATTTGAAGGTAATAAAAGTTAGTGAAGGATTTCAATGATTATTCTTTTGGATAATAAATAAGAAGAATGGGGAATCTTGCACATGAATTTCTCCATCTAAAAGCAGATCAAAATTATATTTAGATGATATCCAAGCAGAAAACGAACAAAGATATTGAATGCTAGACATAATATTCAGATAACAATGCAAGAAGTTAGAGTTTCTTGTCAATCAAATTAACAAGCCCTGCTCCCACGTTTAATTTTTTTCTTGTTTCTTGTCATTTCCTTCTACTGTGGAAAAAAATTGAAGTTTAGATTGATTAGCATGAGAGGATCGATGAAGTTAACTTTAATGTAATTGAAACTTCAAATCACGTCAATAAGACTACTAAGTCATTTTTTACACTGCCAACTCCAGATATTGATTTGTACAATGGTGGTCATTGAATTTTCTGTCTCTTTGCTGCTAGAATCTGAGTGTTAACATTTGGAGCCATAAGCAAGGCACTGTTGAAGCAAGAACCAGAAGGGCCATTGTTGAAGCTAAACATGGAAGAAGCTGAACAAATTTGAGAAGATCCACGAGACATTTCAGTGTGAAAAAGAGAATGCAGTGGCTTTGGGGAAGGGCTACTGGGTTTTGAAGGAAGGTGTTGATTGATGTTCTTAGTGTTGCAGCCATTCACTAGAAGAGAAGGAATCTTGAAGGCTTGCAATGGCGGAGGATTACGCCATTGGGGAAGCGGTCCAGCAACCAGAAGCGTCTGAAGTAAAGGTCCTGCTTCTGTAACAGCTTGCAGAAGCTTGCCTTTCTGAGGTAACGCTTTTCCCTTTACAAGATCATCAATCACTGCAGAAAATGGATCGGGCTTTTCTGTTTTGGGAGTGTCCACGCCTGTGGCCAGAGGCTGCGGGGCATTATACTCCGTGACATATGGCTGATTTACAAAGCTCATTTTGCATGAATCAGCCATGTTTGCAGTAGAGAAATCTGGTGATGAAACTCCATCAAAGAAAGAATCTGCTGGTGAAGAACCATAAGATTGGTGATTATAAGTTTCATAGAGACTGTTTGATTCTGTGATGCTTGAATTTGCTTTGGTGGGTATGTTGAGAGGACTTTCAGCTTGGAAAAGAAGCAGAGCTGGTAATTCAGTTGCAGTAGTAGTTGGCACAAATTTGCTCATCAGTTTCTGCAGCTGATCTCTTGCTTCGTCTCTTTCTTCATATGCTGCCTGCAGGAGAAGAAGTAAGCTCTTCACTTTCTCTTTGTTCTTTATACTTTCTTCATTTGCTTCCATTTTTAAGGACTCTAGTTCGAAAGTCGTCTGCATGAGTTTCTGCTTCAACTCCTCCACGTTCTGCAAATTCAAACTAGATTTGTCAGTATCAGCAGAACAAAAAATTTCTTCTAAATAGATATATAGAATCCCCATTACAGGCTCATTGACAAGATAAGAGAGAGAAAGAGTGGGTAGATAGTGATACACTATTAGGGAATCAGGTTGGAATTCAAAGTCCGTTGTCAAATAATGCTGCAAATTAGGCACCATAAATCAATCCTTAGGAATAACATAAGGAATTATTCTCATCAATACCGACATATTCTTTTCCATTTGCAACCAAACATGCTTAGATCAAAAAGGTCAGCACACACATGTGAACAGCACAAACACTGTTACTCCCCACCCCTGCTGCTACTTGGAACAAGACAAATAGAGCATTTGTAGTTCTTTTCCCCCGCAACAGAATAGAGAGGGAAAAAAAAAAAACTTGTGTTGTAGGAAATCATTATGGCATCTAAGTTTGATGACCTTAGACGATCATTTTGCGTTGAAAACAGAAAACAGAGTGAGGGAGGGAGAGAGGAAGATCAAACAAACAATGATTGTAAAGTAAAGGCCTTCAAAAATTGAGAAGACCCAGAAGAAGAAATGAACTGAACCAACTGTTAGCACATGAACAGAGAGAGAAAGAGAGAGACCCACCTCCTGAAATCTCCACAAACTGCTCAAGTCCTCCATGGTTTCTCCTGGTTGCTCAAGAGGGAGTGAGAAGGGAGGAAGATATAGGGGGTGTTTAAGAAAGAAAGTTGGACCTTGAGACATTTATAAATTGATGAGAATGATAGGACAGGACAAGCTAGAGAGAGAGAGAGAGAGAGAGAGAGAGAGAGAAATGTTTTTTTTTTTTTTTCCACAAAGTTGCAGAGAAAGGTAGTCGGCGTCAAGAAAGAAAAATAATAGAGAAAAAAAGAAAAGAAAGGAAGAGAGGGTCATGTATAGAAAGAAATGAAAATTCCAAATTCTACGCCCAAGAACAGGGGCGTATTGAATTCCATTATAAACCCCTTCATCTCTGTGCCTACTTCTCTCTCTCTCTTTGCTCAAAAAATGGAAACACTTCTCTCTCTCTCTCTCTCTCTCTCTCTCTCTCTCTCTCTCTCTCACATGCAGGTCAAGCAGTAAAGACCGGTTAGATTTTCCTTGTATAAATTCCCATCCGAAACCCACCTTTCTAGATTATCTCCTTTGAAATTTTATTTCCCTCCCACAGATCTCTCTGTCTCTCTCTATCTACTGTGATATTTTTACGTGTAGAAAGGGGTTGGTACTTGTTAAAGAAATGGGCCCATTAAAAGCCCTTGTTGTCTTCCATTTCTATGGTCCTAGTTCTTTGATACCACTTTAAACTGATTTTATGTCTTGTAGATTTCTATTTCTTTTGTCTCTACAAGAATTTTGAGCAAGAAATTGTGATGCAGATATGTTCTTTGGAAAGGGCTTCTGTAGAAACTCGTTGGTAGAGGTTATATCCACACCAAAATTTACCATATTCGTCTAAAGCTTTTACCAAAATTTACCAAATAACCCAGAAACAGTAACAAAAGCCGCCACAATATCGCCTCCTTCAATTCAACTGCACCACCTCCAGCGACTATGTTTTACGACGAAAGTTACGTAGGTAACAGCAGTGAACGTGAAAGCCAGCGGCAATGAGCGGCAAGCCCTTAAAGTTGGCAGAGGCAGAGTGTGAGAGAATTGGAATCTTTGAGCAAATGGGATGGAAAACGGCGGCTGAAAAGTAAAGGGGTAGGGATTTTTCAAAGCAACACCGTTAACGGTGTCGAGAGAGTTACCCTTTCATCATGCGCCACCTAAACGGCGGAGAAAAAAGTGACGATCCTCCTCGCCTGACAATAGTATCGCTACGACGGGAGAAGGGGATCTCGCACGATACACTGTTTGATGACGACGAGAGAAAATGGATTGAGATAAACTAGTTTAAACAAATCTATTAAGTCTCTAAATTTTTTATCGAACCTTTTTGTCAAAGTTTCTTCTCTTTTTGTCTCACTCACTCTTTTTTTCTTTGTCATAGGTCCGAGATCCACATCTATGAATTGAAAGGTTAAAATGATCAATTCATGTATGTCCTTATGGTGTTTTAGATGATCCACTATCTACTCAATCACATCATGACACTCGTCTTGTCTCGGCCCTCCCATTACTGGTTGGGCCATTACTGTGTCACCAACTTATTTTATTGACACGTGATGTGTCACTCACGACCTACTCTCTTCACGGAAAGATTGTAACATTCTTCTCCACTTAAATTAATCATCGTTTTTTAATGACTTTCTAATCAACGTTTATTTTATGTTACTGTAATATTCTAAAGAGAACATTTGACATTTAAAAAAAATAAAAAATAAAGTGGGATTCTTTGTAATTTTACGTTACATGAGAGAACTGTCCAAAAAAGAGGAGACCAAATTCGCTTTTACCTCCCTAGCTTCCTAACAGCAACGACTTTACCTGTCGACCAATCCATGGAATATCGCAAAAATTATCAAATTTTAAATATATTATATATACACATGGAACCTTATAATATGCATCAATATTAAACTAACCTATGCTTTTTTTTCCCTCCTCATGATCATGACGTGTGTCAAGACGTCAACCACATACGACCTCCCAGTCTAGAAACATAGCGTTACGTATAATAATTTAATTTAAATATTAAATAATATTTGGAAAATATGTCAAAATCATAATAAGTGTGGGATTAGGGGGATTAATTAGCAGAGACGTCTATAGATTTGGAAGGGGATTGTCGTGGACTGCAAATTCACATGGGAAGTTCGGTATGTGTCTGAGAGGGGCCATTGGGAAGTTGACACCTGGACAAAGGTCCAAGCTGGCGTCGTCGTCCTGCATACGTGGCGCTGCGTTTTCTGCATGATTCGGTGAACCTTTTTTTCTCTCTTCACCGTATGATGTGGCACATGCAACTGCCAATTAATCGTGCTACGTACGTGGCTATTTCTAGCTTGCACGTGCCTGCCCCCCTCCAAATTATATATATATATATATTTAATTTAATTTAAATTAATGGTGATAAGTATGAGTTCATCTATGTCCTATTCTAATCCTCACACAACCGTACGGTAAAGATGCTTTTCTTTTCTTACTTTATATTGATGCTTTTTTCTGATATAAATAATTTTTTTTTAATTATCCCATTTGTTTATGTACTTTAAATATTTATGAACATTATGTTTTTTTTTCCTTGCCAATTCTCTTAATTTTAGATTCCGTCTTTTTATTTGTGACGTTCATATGATTTAATAATCCGAACAATCTGCTTCAACCAATTTAAGTTAGCTTTTTTTTGTTCAGGCTTCAACCAACTTGGGTTAGCTTTTTTCCGTTCAAGCACAGTTGAAATTTTTTAAAAAAATTACCATTAAAAAATAATTTTTTTTTCGTTATTTGTACTTTTTTTTTTAAAATTCAATTTTAGAAAAATTAAAAAATATTTAAATATTGTGTGCCGTTAAAAAAAATTTATTTTTTCTTTACCAATTTCCTTAATTTTAGATTTTATTTTTTTTCCTCTTGCAAGAGTGTTCTAAGACCCGATCACTCGAGCAACTGCAGTACCCAACTTGGGTTAGATTTTTTTTTCTCGATTTGATAGAGTTGAATTTTTTAAAAACTAGAAAATTTTAGTTTAGTTCGCACGTTATAACTTTTTTTTGGTAGGTCAACTGGATCAATGAAAAACTATAGTTCACAACCCAATCCAAATCTACTTATAAGGTCGTTAGAATTATTATGAATATTAAACGTTTGTAACAAATCTTCCTAATGAGTTGTTGCTCGTAAATATTAGATATTTAAGTTCTACGAGATTTTAGTTATTAACGCAACATGCATTGTAATATCAAATATTACAAAAAAAAAAAAAACGAACAATCGATCCAACCCGACGCTCTGAAAATTAGATAGCTCGATTTTGAATCTTATTCAAGTCATTCAAGTCACCAANAAAAAAAAAAAAAAAAAAAAAAAAAAAAAAAAAAACAGCCCAATCCACCTATGCTCGTACTCATTCGACATTCCTTTAAATTGAATTTAAGTGAGTTGATGTGACGGGACAATAACTTAAATAAATGTTATAAGCCAAATAAAAAGTTCCCTCATTGAAAAAACTAATATATATTTTTAATTATTAAAAGTGAAATTGATTGGACTTAATTTAATTTAATTTAATTTAATTATTTATCACAAAAATAATTTTCTTATCAATTGTGTTTCCTTTTTCATTTTTAAGCAAACATTCAATTTGATGACCCAACTTAAAAGAAATTGATAATTTGAATCATAATTATTTCTATGAATACTTTTCCTCTTTGTAATATAATATTATTGAGTCATAAATACAATTAAATATTTATTTAAATTTAATTCAATACTAATTGGGGTAAGTTCATAAAGCCACTTTAACACATATGTTCACAATTTTAGCAAAATGATTAAAATAATTTTAAAATTGGAAAAAAAAAACAATGAATAATGATGGGAGTTATTATCTAATCAATTAAAATTTGATGATTACTGATAGAATAATCAAGGGGAAAAGGGTTTTCATTTTTTGAAAGTGTTCAAAAAATGGAAGGAAGATGATTGCGACAAATGGTGGTCATAATTTAACCGACGAAGATATTCCAGCAAAATTCTTGGACGGGAAAATTCACTGGGAATAATCATTTTGGAGGTCGGGTTAATTGGGTTTGTCGAGACGGAAAGTGTTTTTGGCAGGGGAAGGAAGAAGAATTCGACAGGTAAATTTCTGAATACTTTTGAGTTAGGTTGTTATTAGAGTGATTAAAACTTAGAAATGTTGGTTCATAGTTATGATTGCCATGATTATAACCAAAAAGCAACACCCAATGTGCTTGAAAAACTCAATTCTGTGTCATAGGATTCTTAATTCCAGCTACCCAAGTAATCAAACCCCTTCCTGGGCTTTTTGATTGGTCGTTGTTGTTACTGTATTGTTTGCATTTAGATTGGCTGTATAGCAAAGCGGGAGAGTGCCCACTGAGGGGTAATGAATTTTGGGGAGGCAAAGGAATGCCCGCTAAGTGTTTGATAAAAGTTCTCAATGAATTTTTAGTATAGGAGAAGGGTTGTTATTGCCGTTTGTCAATGCGTAGGGGGGTAGCATGGTATAATGTAGTGTATGAAGACTGAGGGCAGAGGGAGAGACGGGTGGTGGTGGTGGTGGGCTGCATATTTTTGTGAATGTCTGTTGTCTGTCTGTCTCTGCATATAAACTAACACGTTCAAAGCTCAAAAAGTCAATACATACTTTCATTCTGCTTTTACGAAATGATTAGATTTGGTGGGTGTCTCGGGAAAATATAAAAGAAAAAGGGAGGAGGGGAGAAAGGGGTAATAAAGAGTGGATATTTTTTAGACATAAAAGCTTGGTGAAGGAGACCACCGAACCGAAAAGACAGATGCAAAAGCAATCAATAGATTAGTGGACACAGAAAGTCAAAAACATCTTTTTTTTTTTTCCTTGGAATAAAATCATGGCCCTTGCAATCATATATTTGAATGCTTAGTATTTGCCAAAGGGGAAATGTTCTTTCCCCTTCATTTATTTCAATCTCCTCCTTCAATTTCTAAGTTTATATCCCATTTCATACTTCAAAAAGCTACAATTATTCCATCGAGTTTATTGTTGTAATGATGTCATTAGTCTTATCTTTGTTAAAAAAACATGATTGATAGTAGTATTCACACGGTTAATTGTAATTGGCATGCATTTATCAGCATAAACATGTTTACACATTCCTTCATTGTTTTTTTTAGTCTTAGACTTTTAGAACTTTAATCTAGTGCTTCAAGTTTGAAAACTCTTAGTTATAAGCTAATAAAAATGAAACATAAAACCATTAATGGTCCATATGTCTTATATCATATCCTGTGCTGTGACTTCTACAACAGAGACTAAGGGAAGAGTTCAAAGATTGAGTGTTTAAATTAAAAGTCACGGACGGAAACAAAAGTTTAAAATGTTCTAGAACAAAAATTAAAAAAAAAGATTCAGTTTATTTGTTTAGAAACCGCATATTTAAATCTTGAACTATTTTTGGTATATATATTAATGAACAGATCTATAGATGTTAAATTGTCCTTTAAAGTGAGGCAGCTATATAATATATTATAGTAATCCTTTTTCTGGTAAAGTCAAAATTATTTACTCTTTGTTTTTTAACCTTTTATGGAGTTCTTTTAAGAGTTAATATATTTTTTAAAAACAAATATTTTACAAAAGACTAGTTCTCAGACTAATCTGCATAAAACAAAGGCAATTTTGACTACCAAACATGCAAGCATGTCAAACAAGAAGCAAAAAGATGAATTTCTTTTCATCTATGTTACTGCAGTGTTGCTTGATTTACAATCTTTGTCTCTTTTCTTGTGGTTAACGAGGAATTAGATGGGTCTGAGGAGTTTTCTGTAATAACAAATGAGTTTCTTAGTACACATTGCTCCCCACTTGAATATAATTTTCGAGAAACAAGTTGATTAGACAACTTTATATCAAGATGAAATCATATCTCAAGTCACAATGTTTCAAGCTAGCATAACTGATAGGCACCCTTTAACAAGAAAATATATATCTATACATGTGCCAGACAATTTGTTGATGATAATATATTTTAAAGAAACTACTTGCTGAGACAATATCTTATTTTAATAAGCAAATTAGATTTCAATTCAGCCGCTTCTGCGTCAGATAGCATAAACTCATTGTTAATTAAAAGTGTTCTTGACGGTGGGTTGGTTGGTAGTATCTAGAAAGAAGTTCAATTGAACGTGGAAAAATCAACCAATAGAAACATAATTCAGTGTCACCAGTCCTGATAAATACCATGTATGGCTCATAACTTTATATTCTTCTGCTTTTCCTCGTTTCTGGTCACTGGAAAAATCATTGTAGATTGTGCTTTTCTGGTATCTGTTGGTGAAAGAGAAAAAAAGTAGTAATAAAGACAGAACAAAAAGATGGTATTGATTCCAAACATTATAACCTTTTCCTTTGTTTATCTGCCGACTAACAATCTAGCACTAGATACTATTGAATCAAATTCACCAACTTATGATGATCAAATATATATTGTGATGCCTTCTAATTAAACGAATCAATCAACCATCTAAATTTACCACACCACAATTCGGTTCCTTTCTCTAAACTCAAATTGAGACCGGGAGAGCACATCCTCATTGGACCCATATTCAATGGGATGTCTGGATTATGTACACGTACCATCAAAGGGGATCGATGCCAAGAGCATCTCTTGCTTGGAAAGTCTTGCTTATAGTATTTAATAGACTTTAGAATCTGAAGACTAATCAAATCTTAGAGAACTGGGATATTTACTTTATAGAGATAGAGAATGTTTCTTCGTTAATGGGAGCTCAAGTCAAGAGGACTGGTGAACAGGACTTTGAGATAAATATTTGTGAATTTAAACTTCTAAGAATAAGTTGTCTACTGGAGATTATACAGATTGGACTAACCTTCAGTTTCTCTTCTTCTTGTGCTGCTTGCCCAATTTTGATTTCCTTTGCTTGAACAAATGTAGGTACAGTTTCAAGAAAAATAGTGGGTAGACAAAAAGCAGAACCTGAACAACGATATTAGATTTGAGGATAAGTTTTACATCTGGAGTGGTCTCATTTTCAGGTAAAAAGAATAATTTCCTAGAATGATCTCCCGAGTGTTTGAACATACCTTGATGGCATTGTAATAGCTGAAGGGAAGTTTACCGAAGGCATCTGCATAGAGGTTGTTCTTTATCATAAAAGGAATTGCTTGGTACATGAGCCACACTGCACAAATGCTTCTAATAAGTTTACCCATGAACTTTTCCTTGATAAAATAGAACATTAGTTTTTTGTTCTGTGAATCACTCACAGTAAACTATACAAGTAAAAACATAATCTTGGTAATGAGAAGAGGGGATGTTCAGCTCATGGTTTCGATTAGTACGGGAAGCTCGGGTTATATACCGGTATTTAGATTGCATAGAGGAATTAAATCTAGAAACCAAGGTTTATGTAGCATATATTTCGTTCCTTGGCTTGTGATTCTGAAAATATATGGTTTCTGATTGTATTTAAGAAGCTTGGGTTTATATAGCTAGTAGAAAAGATAGCACACCTTTGCCCAGCTCCACAAACACCTATACAAACCCAACCTGTGAACTAAGCACTCCCTTGGATATCAAGTTATAGAAATCAAGATAAATTGGATACTGTGTACTCACTTTCACCAATTGTCACTCCAATTGGATAGAGAATTATGAAGGCAGTGTACCTAGGAGAAACAATAACACAAATTTAAGTATTATAAGTATTTTTCTAATTTTGAGTACATGAAGAACTTTGGAAGAACATTCCGGCAGTACCTAAGATATGTAAGCCAAAATAGGCCAACTCCCAAGCAATTCAAAGCATGATGAGAATATCTGATGACCTGAATCCATTTCATCACAGTAAAAATCCAGAAACCCAATTGAAAAACAAATCTTAAAGGAAAAAGGAAAGAATTTACCTCAGATAAGCTCCAAGCCAGGAAAGTGATGAAAACAGAAGGCAACTGTTGAACCTGTCAAACAAAAAGAAAGAATTATGAAGAACTCCAACAAGGATAAAAAAAAAAATGCAGCAAAATGAGGAGAGAAACCTCGTGAAGTTGACGAACAACTGCAACCAGAAAATGAACCCTCCCGCCCCATTGCATTAGAGGAAGCAACACTCCAGTTGGTACCAAGCCTGAAATTTAAAGGGGAAAACACTACATTATCAAAATTTAGATATCAAACAAGACAATGATACCAAAGGTCGTTTAAATTACCAATAGCTCCATGAATAATTTCCAAGAATGCAGCAGTTTGCAGGAAACCTTTGAAGAAAAAGGAAAGCTTTCAACATTTTCTATCAGATTCTACAAACTTTTCAAGGAACCAAAGAAATGGCTTGAAACTTACAGATAAGTTCTCCCACAGAAGAGTAAGCACCACTAGTAGATTTGGTGGCTACAAAACTGTCTAGAAGTCTGTAAAGAGAAATCGTCCTGCCAACAAGAAACACAGATCCGTGGTGACAAAAAAAAAAAAAAAAAAAAAAATTAAAAGATAAGGCGAGAAAAATGGGACATACCAGCCAAAAGCTTGGAGGGAGTTGTAAGTTAGCAGATAGAAGTTCGATAGGCGAGACATTCTGTTGTCGGCAGCTTGAACAGTAACCTCCGTCGAATGAAAATGGAAATAGAAATAGAAAGTCGATAAATTTCAATGGGGGATTTGAGTTGGAATTAATGTGGGTTTTGTTTTGATAATTTCTGGGCTAGAAAGTCGATAAATTCCCAGACTTTCTTGGTGATTATTCATTCATTTATTCATTCATTCATTTATTCATTTATTCATTCATTTGTTCATTCATTTATTCATTCATTCATTTATTCATTTATTCATTCATTTGTTCATTCATTTATTCATCCAATGGCTTAACAAAGCACATTAAAGTCGAGACATTTTTACTAGACGTTCATCATGAGATTTGGGTAAAATTTTATCCGATGGCCAACAGATTTGAATGATATAAGATTTTGTTGTGTAGGATTCATCCGACGGTTTAGATCCCATCATCTATCAATCAACGCTGGCTATCCCATCAGAAATTAGTAAAACCCAGCCGCCCGTTTCCCCGTTGAGCTCTGGAGGGCGTGAAGGTCCGTCTGAGTACTCATTTATGTGTTTGCCTCTGCCCTATTCTGGCGCATGGGCTGCCCAGAGGTACTCTCTCTCTCTATCTCTCTCTTGCCCGATGGAAATCCCAGCCCCAACTTTTTCTCCCCCTTATGAATGTGGCTGAGAATAATCGGCTCTTGTAGAAGTGATTACTATCACATCCTGCACCAATTGCGTCAAGCATCAAAGTGTGGCAAACTGTTGTGGCCCAAAAGGAGATATATACCGTAAAATGTAAGACACGTTGAGCATAAAGTTACATAGGGAATCAATTTTATTCACCAAAATTGGATACGTTGACCCAATGCTCCATTGAGGGCTACTAGTGTTTGCTATTGCTCTTGTGTTGCATTAACATTTTTCACATGGATGACTTCTAGGTCCTCCTTGAATGTCGTGTCTAATCGATCTGAACACTTCTTAGTCTAACATAAAGGTTCGAGTGACGACACCAATCTCGTTGGTGGCTAATCGAGCGGGGAAAGGTCGGAGTTTGATTGCAAGTGGCTTTTTGGTGAGCTAAAGCTATAGTCAACCCATCTAGAGCTAGCAAAGCTCTGTAAGAAGTAGCATTGTTTGTGTAAAAGTCAAACCCCACCGCTATGAGATATTGTCCGTTTTGTCCATTACATATGGTCGTCAGCCTTACGGTTTTAACACACGTTTACTAGGGAGAGGTTTCCACACACATATAAGGAAGATTTGTTTCTCTCTCCAACCGATGTGGAATCTCACATTTCACCCCCTTAGGGACCCAGCGTCCTTGTTGACACACCACATGGTGTCTCGCTCTCATGTCATTTTGTAACAGCCCAAGCCCACCAGCCCATCGTTAGCAGTTTTTATCCGTCTTGATCCATTACATATAACCTGCAGCCTCATGGTTTTAAAACGCGTCTATTAGAGAGATGTTTCCACATTCTTATAATGAATGTTTCGTTCCCCTCTCCCACCGATGAGCGATCTTACAACTCGATGTCCACATTGACGGGTTATAAAAATTAACTCACAACATCAATTAATATTTTTTTCTATTTAATAAATTTGAGGAGGATGATAGGATACTATTTGCCATTATATCATAATTATTTTTCTTTTGACAAAATGTAGGAGAGATGGCTTTTGGAAGGACATCAAGTGTATC
This sequence comes from Cucurbita pepo subsp. pepo, assembly GCF_002806865.2. Taxonomy (NCBI): domain Eukaryota; kingdom Viridiplantae; phylum Streptophyta; class Magnoliopsida; order Cucurbitales; family Cucurbitaceae; genus Cucurbita; species Cucurbita pepo. The sequence continues at coordinate 5,937,663 of NC_036642.1, forward strand.
ATACTGTTGAATATGCTCTTCCACTTATCAAAATTTCGTGAAAATTGTAAGTCATTCCCTATCCTATCTCTTACTTCTTCTCCATTTGAAGATTAGGTGAGGTTTGATCTTTATATTTGAAACAGTTAGATACAAAAACCGTTCTTATCGTATGCTTTAGATTATAACGGTTTTAGCATACGATAAGAACGNAACTAAAAAAAAAAAAAAAAAGTGGACGAAATCAAAGTTTTAAAACCACTCGAACTAAATTATAATTATCTTTAGATTATAAGAATGTTATAAATTTGTAATTTAAAGGATAGGATTGATTCGATAATAACATTAATGGAACTCTACTACTAAGAAGATATAACTTAGACTCGGTTAATAAAAATTACGTTATACAAGTGAATTTTTGAAAGTTTTAAGCAATGTTCTGTTTGAATTTGGACTGATCTCCCTGTTTCTCTGTTGTTATAAACTTCATTGCTTATCCAGAGAAGATTTAAACAAGCAGCCATTAAAACACCTAAAGATCATCACAGCCAACAAGAAGGAAATGGATATAAATCCATTATTTTCTTGTTCAACAAAAACACAGTTAAACATAAACTCCTTACAATATGCATTACTGAACTACATCACAAAAACTTAGACAACAACAACTACATATACACAAAATTCAATAGAAAAAATTCTGATTAGCTTGAGCAAGGCGTGGCCTCCCGTTATGATCATCATACCCAGAGAAAATTAGCTTACTCTCTTCCTCCTCCATCTTCCACGAAGAATCCCCACAGTAATACTCCCATGAAGGAGGATTCAAAGCAGGGCAAGAATAGTTGCAGTCTTGGTTTATAATCAACCCCTCATGATCATCACACATATCAATATCTTTCCATATATCATCCATTGAGTATCCATTTGGGTCACCCACTCCTTGATTTTCCTCCCCCTTCTTCTTGTTTGATGATGAAGCCGAGATTTCAGACCCCCCTGAGTCAAAGAACTTCACTGGTCCAGAAGAAGAAGAACAAGAAGAAGAGGAGGAGGAGGAAGATGAAGAACACAAAGCCCTTCTCTTCTCCTGTGCCTTCTTCCTCATATGGGTTCTCCAGTAGTTCTTGATTTCGTTATCTGTGCGGCCTGGTAATTTGCGAGCAATCTTGGACCATCTGAAATGAACAAAAGTGTTAAGAGATAAAGAATAAGGAAGGGGAGTGAAAGGGTATGGTGTTTTAGAGACCTGTTTCCCCATTTGGCGTGAAGTTCAAGCACGAGTCGTTCTTCTTGAGTACTCATCTTGCCTCTTTTGAGACCAGGATGAAGGTAATTAACCCATCTCAGCCTGCAACTTTTGCCTGTTCTGTTAAGTCCTACAAATCCAAACCCAAATCCCAAATCCCAAATCCCCAAAGAGGTGTTAAAACAGAGGCTTTCACAACAACAACAAATCATGAGTTTAGCCTACCTAGGAACTGTCTCCCGCCACCTTCAAACCTGAAACTTTGGCAATGAAATCCCATCTTCGATCGCCAAACAAGCCCACAAAGCAAATCAGTTGGATGTCCTCTTGCTCTGTCCATGGACCCTTTCTGATTCCCTGTCCCTCTTCCATTTTTCTTCTCTCACCAACTCATGGAGATTTTAATGGATTCTACCAATATTTATAGCATCCAAATACTAACCAAGTGATGTAGTGGCAGGGCCAGGGCCTCCATTGGGGGTGGGTTTTAGTGATAAGCAACCTTGTGCATATGATGTAAGCCATTATCGCCAAAATAATCAATGCTGGCGATTGATATGTCGATGTAGCTTTCAAAAACGCCTCCTCCTTTAAACCCAAGGGTCGATGAACTCTTCCTGTCTTTAGTGTATTGTATATACATATTTTAATCGTTTTCAACAAACCGCACTATGGGGATTTTGGTTGATAAAAAATTATGAAAACCCACGTCGGGATCTGTTGGAATTTCAAATAATGTGGTGATTGGGACAACTGGAGGAAGAGGAAGGCAGGCAGGCAAAGTGTTCGACAAAATGCCCCAGAGAGTTCCAATGTGGACAATGTTAGTGTCTGCAGTAGAAGAAAGTTAGAAGCTGGTCAGTGGCATCCCTTTCTGAAAATGCGTGTCAAAATCATTTGTAATTCGAAAAGACATCATCTAAATTCCACCAACAACAGCAAGAGAGGAGACTAGGAACCCAATTTGTAGCGAGATTTGATCAAACAAGCTGCCCAAGAAGATGCCTCCAAATCATGTTAGCTCCAAATCAAAATTTGCAGCCCTGTTCTTAGTTAGTAATTTTATAGTTAGATTTTGTTGAAGGATTAAGAAAACGTTGATGAAATTATAGGGTACACACAAAAAGATGGGGAAATGGTAGAATTCCATCGAAACCCCACTAAAAATAAGACACTGATTTCGCCCAAAAATCCTATCCATACCCTTATCTTATCATATTAACTTCCATCTCAATCTTGTCACTCCCACCACAAAATGAAGCATCCCACCATTTTAGTACTAATAGTACTAAAAACAACTTTTATCTATATATATATATATATATATATCAACTTCTATTTATTAATGTCAGATCCTACATCGGTTGGAAAGAGGAATGAAGCACGTTGGGTAAGGGTGCGGAAACCTCTCCCTATCCGTTAAAACCATAAACAATATTTGCTAGGAATGGGTTTGAGTTGTTACAAATGGTATCAAAGCAAGATATTGGGCAGTGTGCCAGAGAGGACGCTCACCCTCAAGGGAGGTGGATTGTGAAATCCCACATCGGTTGGAGAGGGGAACAAAACATTCCTTATAAAGGTGTGTAAACATCTCCCTATCAGTTAACATCGTGCACAATATTTTTTAATGGTGGGTTTGGGCTGTTACAAGTGGTATCAAAGCCAGACATCGGGCGGTGTGCCAATGAGGACGTTGGTCCTCAAGGGAGGTGTATTGTGAGATCCCACATCGGTTGGAGAGGGAAACAAAACATTCATTTATAAGGGTGTGGAAACCTCTCCCGGAATTAGAACCATGGACAATATTTGTTAGCGGTGGACTTGGGCTGTCACAAATGGTATCAAAGCCCGACATAGAGCGATGTACCAGTGAGGATGTTGGCCCCAAGGTTGGTAGATTGTGAGATCCCACATCAATTGGAGAGGAGAACGAAACATTCCTTAAGGGTGTGAAAATCTCTCCCTAACAAACGCGTTTTAAAACCGTGAAGCTAAGACTGACGACGATACGTAACGAGTTTGGGTTGGTACCATCTTGATGTAAAAAAGGATATTGAAAAAATAAAATAAAAAGAGTTTGGGTTGGTAAAATGAGATGACAGCACTATGAAAACATATGATAAGGTGGAAGTGGAATATGGTATCACCTAAATTCAAATACAAACAAAAGGGCCAATAAAAATTTAATATTATTTGTAAGAAAATTAATAATAATAATAATAATAAAATAATAATGTGGGTGGCTATAAATATTATTATATTGCCTTTTTTGTCCTTCAATTCTTCCATTCTATGACCTTTTAAGTGCCAACATTTTTTTTCCAAAAAAAGAAGAGATAAACCACTTGTGACGTGGAAATCACCACTTTCAACCTTCCCCATTTATTATTATTATTATTATTATTATTATTATTATTATTATTATTATTATTATTATTAATTTCATTTGATTCGAGTAACTTTTTGGATTCGTTGTCTAATTCATAAAAACATTTTTAAAAGTCGATCATCAAAATTATAATTAATATTTTTAAAATTCTCTTATTTTCTAAAAAATTATAATATTACTTTTAATTCTAAAAAAAAAATTAAATATAAATATTTTTGTTTTTGGTTATTATAGTTTATTCCCTCTGATTTACTTTACTTTATAATCTAAATATATATTCTCCCAAATTAAATTAAATAGAAATACTTTTAATTCACTCACTTTATTGACATTGTCATCATTTTCAATTTCTGCTGCTAAATATTCTTACATTAACCGAAGTCAATTTAACATATGCTTTGTAATTATTTTAACCTTTAATAATTTTAACAATATAATTTTAATAAAAACAATTATTATTATTATTATTATTATTATTATTATTTTAAATTAAAAGTTTTGGAAATTTTGATTTTTAGATTTATTATTGTTCTTATATTTTTTTAATTTTTTATTTATGAGATCCCATATCAGCTGAAGTTTCCATTTGAAGGACGTGAAAACCTCTCTATAGAAGACGTGACGACGATACTAATAAGTTAAAACGAACAATACTTACTAGCAATTGGCTTGAGTTGTTACACTGTGTAGAATCCGATTGGTCGAATCAATAAGATATAAGATAGAGTTGTTCGTTATCTTCTTATTACGAGTCAATTTGCATTAAATAAATGATTAAATTTATTTAAATTAGATGAATGTACAGGTTATGCCACATCACATGATTTTACATACGCATAAATGGGCAATGATTTGTATGATAAATAAAATATTAAATTTATAAGATAATTAAAACTATGGGAAGAGATAAGGTAATGTATTATATCTATATGTATATGATGCACAATAAAACAAGATTTGAATTTTATTTTCATTAGGTATATTGGTTGATGATCAAATCATATTATAATGGAGACATCATCAATTTAATTTAATTTAATTTAATTAAATCTCAAACTTTGGTTTTAGTGGGTTTTTTCTTTTCCTATCTAGAAACTTGTTACAATCTTTTAATTAAATATTTTTTTTACTATAATGTCTCGCTTTAACTATACATTGCTCTATAATGGGCCGGTTCGAAAATTTCAATTGCTTTTCACCCCTTTATTTATAAAAAAATTAGAATATGGTTTTTATTATTATTATTTTTACCATTTGACTCAGGGTATTTTGAGGTAAAATTACAAAAATAAAATAGTTGTGGGTCATTGTGAAATTAGCTTAAAGATAATACGAATGAAACGGAGGAGCTTCTTGCAATTTTCGGTTTTTGATCACGCTCGATAAATGGGCCGTTGACTGGGCTTGACTGTGGGCAGCGATGAAAAGCCCATAGATGATTGCCAGCCCAATTCAGCCCAATAACTATCTCCGCCAATTTTTTTTTTTTTTTTAATTTCAATTTTTGTTATTTTAAATGGGAAATAAATGTAATAATACCACCAACACGGTGACGACATTCGGATTTAACGTGTTTAAATAATTCTTTTAATTTTTTTTAATTCAATATTATATACACAGAAGAATCACGTTCAATCAATAATCTAAAGGAAGAATCACGTTCAATCAATAATCTAAAGGGTATACAGGTTGGGTGTCTTATTTTGGTAACACAACCCATTTTGTAACAGTTACAAATGATTTGATCCAAATTATTCATATGAATACGAAGACATATGAGTAGTGGTATCACGGTCGCAAACTATTTAATATATATTTTTATAAATTTATCAATTAAAAAGATTAATATTTCACAAAATAATCATATAAGGTCATGTCTATGAGGGTTCGTCTTTTAGCAATCGTTGGAGAAACCGATATAATTATATAATTTTCTAACGTGTAGACGAAGAAATATTTTATCCACGACGTAAATTTAAGATTTAATTTATATAAATATTAATTTAAGAAAATATTATTTAAAAAATGATGACCATTAATAATTAAGATTAAAAAAAAAAAAAAAAAAAATTCCAGAAATGTTGGGGGTGGCAGAAGAGTTTGAAATTCTCAAACCACTTATTCATTACTAAGAAACTTCCTTTACAATTACATCAAATCAACTCCAAATTTTATTTTATTTTTTAATTAATAATAATAAATAATAATAATAATAATAAACTTTAAACTTAGTCTATTCATTTTGTAAATTCTGTGTATTTTCCAAATTATGTGCTGAGATCTTTCTCACTCAACTACTAGCTAACCTTTTTATTTATTTATATATTTATTTATTTATTTATTTTGAATTTTCTTGGTGGTGAGACTTAACTTAAAAGTCTTTTATTATATATATTTATTTATTTATTTAAATGTAATTTGACTACAATAAAACAAATTAAAAAAAAAAAAAAACAGATATATATTTATGAGTATTTTACTTAAAATTTTATGGGTATTTTTCTAAGAATAAAGACGTTAGGTTGAGAAATTGGTAAGTAAAGTAACCAAACTTTTAGGTTCAAAAGTAAGAAGAAAAGTATTCTTAAACATGAACGATCTTCGTGTGATTTTTGACCAAATACGACTAATATATGAATTAATTATAAGTCATTAATTATCAACACGTTATTTATAGTTGCTATTACGTTTACAAATATATATTTTTCCACGCCATATAAAGGAAGTTGTGGACCAACTTGACTAGACAAACCAGTTAGAGTACTAGAAACCTTGACTAATCAACCTATTCATCCTATTATATATATATATGAAGTTGCTCAGTCATTGTGGAAATATTGTACTTGTTCAAACATTTTTTTTATGACTCATTATTAACAATTATCAGTTATTTACGAAAGATTTGAAAATTTATAAATCTCAATTATTTAGTTCATCTCACATAATATCGTTACTTAAGTAAAATGGTAAGACGTACTTAGATCAATACAATTTAGATTCTAAAAAAATTAGAATAAACTTTACGAATTAATTATAATATTATTGTATAATACATTAAAAAATTATAGAAGAAAAAATATTTAGTTAATCTATGCGTTCCAATCATACATTATCTAATTCACGGAGAATAAATACAAACTCTTTCTTAAAATTCATACATATCTTATGGTTTAAAATTTTAAATATTTAACACGCTAAAAATGTGCAACATTTAAAAATCAATTATACCTATATATATATATATATATTCCAAAAAAAAAAAAAAAGTCTTCTATTCCCACCTCACTCACTCCTAAAATCTAAGAAATAACATAGTAAATTAACCTATCATTTAATTATTTAAAAAAAAACCATATTTACAATTTTTAAAAAATAAAAAAAAAATCAAATATCAAACCATAAAAAAAAAAAAAAATTAATTAATTAATTAATTGGAAAATTGTTTACAAAGATATGATGAATTTTCAGGTTAATTTCCATTATATTCAAGTCAAGCCTGTAAAGTGTGTTTAATAAGAATTATAATAATTTTAATTACATAATAAATCCCACTAATTATATTTTGGTACCCACGCGCTTTGACACTAAATAATCCAATAAATATTAAAAAAAATAAAAATAAAAATGAAAAAACTGCTGTGAACAGAATCAGAAACGTCACGGCACCTTCCGGCCACGTTCTGCTTCTTCACCTTACGCGCTCCCTTCTTCAACCCTCTTCCGCCGCATCCACACGCCCAACAGATTTAGCCCACAGTGTTCCATATATATATATAATATTTGCACTCGCTTCCATTTCCGATATCCAAACCGATCCGATCCGATCCGATCCGATTTGAGCCGATCTGATGAAGAGAGTGAGATTTGAATCTGAAATTGACTCATTACTGATGGCTGATTGCTTGATTTCCTTGTCCAAATCCAAAACGGAGTCGTTTCGCCGCCGAGTTTTTGTCTGCAAGACTTGTAATCGGGAGTTTTCCTCGTTTCAAGCTCTCGGCGGCCACAGAGCTTCTCACCGGAAGCCGAAATTTCCAAGCGATACTTCACAGAATAACGCGATTAAGTCCAAGCCTCATGAGTGTTCCATTTGTGGACTTGAATTTCCGGTCGGTCAGGCGCTCGGCGGCCATATGCGCCGACATCGGAATTCTTCTCCTGTCCCTGTTAGTTTGACGCCGCCGCAACCTGTCTCCGATGACTCCGATTGCGACAGTGGTAATGGAGTCGTCGGAATGGATTTGAATTTGACGCCGTTGGAGAATGATCTCGTCCGGTTGCAGTTGATGGCCCCGCCGGTCGGTTGCTTGACGTAATTCCTCTGTTTCTTGCAGATAGATAGACTACATTTTTTTTATTGCCACGTGGCCTTGTATTTATGCCACGTGTCTCATTCATTTATTACAGCGTGTCCTACTTTTTATTTTCTTTAAAATTTTATTTGTTTCTTAATATGTTGAAGAAATCATTATTAAATTTAAAAACCAAATCAAAAGAAAATTTTAATAAATTAATAAAATCCTTCACATAATTAAAATTAATTTAAATTATTATATCAAATTTATACCGATGAGGAACAAAATAATTAACATGATAATATTATTAATTTTAAATTAAAAGATGGTTAAATATGGTAAATTTAGTCGCTTATATTCAAATTAGAAAAATAAATAAATAAATATATTTTTTTTTATTATAGAACGTGTGAGATCTGAAGTCAATTGAAGAAGGGAACGAAACATTTATTATAAAGGGTGTGGAAACTGGAAACATGTAATGGGTCAAAATTGACAATATTCACGGTTCTTTCAAAGCTCTCTTAAATCACATTTTAAGCTCTTGAAAAAAAAAAAAAAAAAAAAATCAACTGATAGATGAAAAATAAAACTGGCAGGTTGCCTATCCTTCGTTCACGATTTAGTTGACTAGACATAACTAACAAAACTACCTAGAAAGAGTCGTTTTCTTTTCAAATGGTTTTCGAATCAAATGGTAGTTTTATGATGATGATATTTGTATCTCGATATTGGATGAGAGCGAGATACGGGTATTCAACTCTCGGAATCCTTGCCGCTCATCCTTTTGTACAAATCCTGTGTAAATTTAAAAATAAATAAAAGAATACATTTAATGATCAAATTTGAGGATGAAAAAAAAAAGAAGAAAGAATTAGAAATCACCTGATCCTCGCTAAAGAATGAATCCGGTGATTGAAAAACCATGCGATCGTTTCCTCTTGCATTCTCACTATCTTGTGGTGAATTAGTGTTCCAATTCCATGGCGAAAAGAACGAACGATCCACTTCGAGAAACGACGTGAGACCATTATAATCTATTTCAAACTCTTCGCGCGGAGGAGGCGGAGGAGGAGGCGGCGGCGGCGGCGGCGGCAGCTCCTCCTCCTCCAGCAACTCTAGAGAAAACATATGTTGAAACCATGCCCATTGGAATTGAAGCTGCTGCCATAATTCATCTTCTTCCTCAAAAATAATGTATATCGGTTGAAACATTGTTCGTGATGGCTGATCCTCCATTATACCGTAAACGTGTTATTAAGATCACTAAAAATCGAGTAATTGTGAGATTTAAATGAAATTAATAACTTAAATAGAGGAACGATTTATCTTAGATTTCTTCTTGTCCAATAAGGAAACGGAATTCAAATTAAGTCTTCACATTTTCAAATTAGTTTCAATAAATAAAATCTTTTATGTAATCACTTCATTAAAATCTCTGAGATATGATATATAATCTATTTTAAATATTTTTTAACTTCCACTTTTATCTTAAAAAATATTCTTAAATATTTTAAAATTTAAATAATACCTATAAAAAAAATAGATAAATAAATGTTATTTGGAGCGTAGATAAATAAAATTTTAATCCATATATTAATAATAAAAAAATTATAAACTTTTTTTCGAAAAATTTAAAGATATTAATTTAATCTATATATTAACATTTTTTAACTTTTAAAGTTTATTTTTAAAAAAAATGTATTTTTTAAAAGTTTAATCCTAATTACGTTTAATTTGTGTTTGTTTCTAATTAATTCTTATTTAGTTTAATTTTCGGCTGTCACATCACTTAATTCCTCGGTTCATGATTTTTGAACGATCAATTTCATTGAAGATCGTTCTTCGCCAATCGGAGAATTTCATTCATCGTAGTTTCCAGAACTGCATTTTACCCGATTGGATTGTTCTCTCCCTCCTGAAGCCATCATTTTCGTCCAATTTCGTCGCCGGAGTAGCCTCGCCGGAACCCTGCTGTGTCGAAATCCAGTAATCAACTGACGGTATGTTCTGCGTCTACACTGGAATGGTAAAATGAAGTTGAAATTTGTGTTTCCGCGTCCATTTCTAGGTTTTTCTTCTGTTTGAAAAATCGCATGATCGTTGTTGTTTCGTTATGTGTGCAAAAGAAAAGTAACGCCTCCTTTTCTTAAACTGTGTGTATTTTTTGAAAATATGAGTTGGGTTTTCTCATTGATTCTGGTGCAGAGAAGTGGAGAGGTTGAAGAAATTTGGTAGATGGTTCGTTCTACAAGGAACCTCCGTCTTTAGTCAAAATTTCTATGGAGTTTTGAAGCTTCTCCGCGAGTACTTCGAACTATAAGAAGAATCGAAATGGTATGCTTTCAATTCTCCAAATATGAATTTCTTGGTTTGTTGCTTAGGATCGTCGCGTTTGAGCAAAATCTCATGAAACAATCCAATTGAATTGAATTTGTGAATAGAAACAGTTCCCTATCTTAATTTGAAATAGTTTGAATCACTCATATTCATAGCCAAATCCAGGGCATCTTTTAAGGTTTATTTCAGTGCTGTGGTCTTGAATGTTTTTCTTTTGTCTTTAAAGTTATGAAATAGGGTTTAGTGACATTGATGTTCTGGATATATAACTGGCTTCCTGGTTTTATCACTCTAATGATAAGTGTCTGTGATTGTAATATAAACTCAATGCTTTTAGGACTCGAGACTAGCACGATTGTTCTTATATATGAGTAACTGGAACATAAATGTTAGGAATCACAAATCTCCACAATGGTATGATATTGTCCACTTTGAGCATAAGCTCTCATTGGTTTGCTTTGGGCTTCTCCAAAAGGTCTCATACCAATGAAGATGTATTCCTTTACATCCCAACAATCCTCAACAATAAATCCATCTGTTTCACCTCGCCTTTGGAAGATGAAATCCTTATAAAAACTCAAAAGAAAAGTGATGAAAACCAAAAGTGTGACTGTTATTAGTCTTTTGGCATTAATTCCTTTCCGATTTCTTCTCTGAATTTCGATTATTTGTGATGTTCTGTCCAGAACGAAGGATTTTGGATTACGAAGGGTCTGGGGCATGAAAATGATTCACATTCAACTTTCGGCAGCCCTTCATTATCAGACGCAAAACGAGCACGTCACTGGTTTATCGATGGTTGTGAGACACAGGTTTTCCCGAACAAGAAGCAAGCAATTCAAGCTCCAAATAGTAAAATGACAGGAATTCTGTCAAATGTGAATGTTCTTCATTGGGAGCAGCATACTGATAATTATCAATCTGTTTCACATCGACTTATTGGTTGCGTATTCGGACCCGAATCACTAAGGTCTGCTGACTTACCTCTAACAAAAACATCTTCTGTAATTCCTGATCATTTTGATCTCAGGAGAAAAGGTATGGAAGACCAATATGGAGATGATGCATCTATATCTCATGGGTTGGAGGATCAGGTTAAAGATAATGTACATGATCTGCAACCATGTCCAAGAAGTAATTCTAATAGGGACGATGACGGTCAACAAGCAATAGAAGGTCGTCACTACAAGGAAATTGAAACGGGTCTCGTATCGATGGGATCGGCCTATATTAAGGAGGATGACAGCTTCAGTTTGATAAATCAAACTGCCAATGATGGGGATCACCATTTTGGGTTACTAGATCATAGAGGGAAGATAGACGACAATGTTGTCTCCATTGATGATGATTACGGTAAGCAGGATCCAAATATAATCTCGTTTGGAGAATTTCCTGATGAGCAAGATATCATCCCCTTAGGCAGGTCTCTTGGAAGCCACGACTCGACATTCTACGAATCTTCATTCCAACCATCTGAAGTTGTTGGTGTCACTGATTTGGAACCATCAAATTTTGATGTACTTGTAAGCAGTCCTCAGATAGCTATGCAAAAGCCTGATAGGACACCAAAGAATAGACCAGACTACAAAACGAGGAAAGAAGCTCCAAACAGCTTCCCTTCAAATGTTCGAAGTTTGATATCGACTGGTATGCTCGATGGCGTTCCTGTGAAGTACGTTTCTGTAGCTAGAGAGGTAACTTTCTTTTCTTCTTCACACTATTTACACTTTTAAGTTCGGCTTGCCGTGTCGTTAGCTCATACTCTTCGCTGATTTCATCAGTGGCTTCGTGGAATTATAAGGCGATCTGGGTATCTTTGTGGATGCCAATCTTGCAACTTTTCCAAGGTAAGTCATCAAAATTTGTCCTTGATGCAAGAGTTGAAGATGAATTCAGTCAGATCTAACTCACCCTTTGTGTTTCCTTGGAAGATGCTTAATGCGTATGAGTTTGAGCGGCATGCTGGCTGCAAAACAAAACACCCAAATAATCATATATACTTTGAGAATGGGAAAACTATTTACCAGATAGTACAAGAACTAAGAAGCACTCCGGAGAGCTTGTTGTTTGATACCATTCAAACCATCTTCGGTGCACCGATCAATCAGAAATCTTTTGGGATTTGGAAAGGTAAAGATGCAACTCATACTCTTTCCCCTTTTAAGTCTTTAAAAATATGTTTTGTATTCAATTTTTCAGAATCGTTTCAAGCAGCTACGCGTGAGCTTCAGCGCATATATGGGAAGGATGAACTTAGCCTTCAGTAGAGTTCAATGCCAGTTCTGTAAATGTAGGACGAGATTAGGTGGATACTGTGCAGAGAATCAAATCAGGTTTTACTTGCTAACTGATTTATTGGTTTGGTGGTTTAAATTCAATTTCGTATTTGCCATTGCCAAGAAAAGAGGCAGTCAGTCATGTATCAAGTACAGTGAAGAAATGGGGCTAGAATTTAGATTTTACACCTTATTTGGAGTGTTTGTGGTGACCATTCTATGTTGGAAACTACATCTTCATTGTAAATTGTAAATTGCTTAGAATGAAAACTTGATTCTACTTCTGTGAGATTTTGTTGCTTTAGTGATGCATTGGGGATGGAGGAGGTGGATATTGTTCACTTTCGACTTGTCCTCCATCAAAAGTTTTAAAACACATATGTTATAGGAAGAGGTTTCCACACCCTTATAAAGAATGTTTCGTCCTCCTCTCTATCGATGTGAGATCTCACACTTTAGCTGAAAGCTGAATCAGTTTCGTCATAATTTTTGCATTATTTCGACATGCTTATTTCGAATCCATATCGAAATTGGCTAGTGCAAAGATGATCATTTATGCATCTATAGAGATGATGGATCAGTTATAGCAGCCGCCTTTTTAAAAAGATCACTGATTCCAAATAACATAGGATATAGTATGTAGCATGGGAAAGTAAGTTTTCTTACAGCATCCTCTTAGAGAAAATGAGTACCATTAAGAAGATACGTCTTAAAGTCAAAATAGTTGAATATATACAAACCATCCGGTAGCAAACAAATAATTGGAATAACATTGTTTCTGAAAAAACTCAAAATGAAAAGGAAACAAATAAATCTCTTTATAATATAGACATTATCACAAATGAAATTCTAAAACATGAAAAGTACCTATCTATCTATTACACACTAAATGAAGTTCAAAAGAATCACAAAATAGCTAATAGATGCGCCCATCAATGAAGTATGACAACTTCAATATATGACTACTTCAAAGGGTTTGACAATCTTAAGAACCACAGCAGGATGATTTTTGTGCAGCCTGACCAGCATTGGCTCCCTGGTCTTGATTGATCTTGATCGTCGAAGGCTGCAAACGTAACAAAAACCACACGTCTTCGGTTCATTAATCAAGAATAATTATAATACACAATGAGAAAATAAAAAGTTCGAGCTTTGGTTATTTCTTGTTTTTTTAGGTGAACTATAGCAGAAGAATTATAAAATACCTCAGACTTTGAATCGGTATCAGAGAGACGTTGCTTAATATCCCTTCCTATTGAAAAGAAAACTTCTTCCACATTAAGATTTGTCTTCGCACTCTGTAATGCAAATACCAAATATTTTTCAGCTTACATTCACAAACTATTATGGAAAAATTACACAGGAAGAAGAACAAGCGACTCACAGTTTCAAAGAATTTGATCCCATACTCATCAGCAAGCGCTTGTCCTTTGGATGTAGGCACAGCCTGTAATATGAGGATGTTAAAAGAAATGGTAACAGGCATGGCTTGAGAGAAAGATAATCTTAGTCGAGGATTCTTCAAGAAAGATACCCCTAGATATCAGTTTGGTAATATTATCTGAGGTCCAAAGCATATATCAACAACAGTTGTCTAATATGCCACAAGGTTAGTAGCACAACTATTTAAAGTTGATGCCTTTCTTTTCAGTTTTCATAAGCAGAATGGAAGTAATAACATACCCTTTTGCTTTCGTCCATGTCGGCCTTGTTTCCTACCAGTATCTTGTTGACATTATCAGAAGCATGTTGTTCGATATTACGAATCCAATTTCGAATATCTGAAAAGCATTAGAGAATAAGGAGTGAGAAGGCAAAATGATAGAGAAATGGAAGGAGCTATGAAACATCCATAGGACAAGGCATCATAAATGAAAAGATGAAATCATATTTTGGATCAAATGCAAATATACAAGAACGAATATAATTTGACAAAAGAAAAATCTGCAAAAAGAAATGGCAAAATGGTACTTACTGTTGAAAGATGATTCATCTGTTACATCGTAGACCAGCAAAATGCCCATGGCACCGCGGTAGTACGCTGAAAAAACAAACAGGTAGCAGAACTATTGAGAAACTCTGCTCATTGACAATTAATGCTACAGCAAAAACAAAAATCCTGATAAAGAAAATACTCAAAGAAAAGAGAATCAATATCAGGACACTGAACTCCAAGTTCAAATAGCAAAATTAAAACAGTTAGCCATTCCACGAAAGATTTACAATTTAGGAAGAAATCCAGTAATGAATAGTCACAAATCAAATTTCATTAAAATATAACATATTCTATCATGATTCTAGCTTCTAGCAATAGACAAGTCCATGATCATGGAGGTAAGAAAAGAATACCTGTGGTGATCGTACGGAACCGCTCCTGACCAGCGGTGTCCCAAATTTGGAGCTTGATCCGTTTACCATCAAGCTCAATGGTTCTGATTTTAAAATCAATACTGCAGGAGGGGAAAATGTCCTAGTTAGTTCAGAAGGAAACTTTTTAAGTGCATAAATTCATCCCATAATCCCATAAGAAATGGGAAATACATTCATATAGAAAATTATACACACCCAATGGTAGTAATAAAACTAGTGGTGAAGGAACCATCTGAGAAACGTAAGAGAAGGCAACTCTTACCAACACCTGCAAAAATGACCAACAAAAATGAACAGAACCAAAGGAAATCATTAGGTAATATTGCAATGTGAACCAAATCTGTTAAACAGATACAAAAACAGCACATCGATATAATAGAGATGTTCAAATTTACATCATGGAATACACCAAATCAACCAACACGCGTCCTGAATCAACAAATCAAATTCAGCGTAACTAAAATTATCATCCACACAAACTGAGAGATTCGAGAGAGCAGTCCAGATCCAAGAAAAACAAGCATTCTCAATCAATAATTATCGCGTTTTTCGAATCAACAGACCATTATAGGATAACCTCAAAGAAGAAACTAGAAAATGAGGCTCTATTTGAATCCGAAAAGAAAATCACGCACCGCTATCGCCGATTAACAGAAGCTTTATGAGATAATCATAATCCGCCCTAGCTCTTGCAGGTGGAGCAGCCATAACAATTCCAATCAAATCGATTCAACAGAAATCCCCCTCTGCAATAACCTAGAACACAATGAAACAAAACAACCACAAACTCAACAAACCTCAACGAGAAAGAGACGGAACGGCAGAAAAACCGCAAATGCTAGAGAAATGTACCGATTCCGAGACAGAAAACGAGAGAACAGCCGTCAACCGAGTCACCGTCGAGGCGGTTGCGGTGGCGCGTGGGAGGTTAGAGAAAGATTGACAGCGATTTTAGCCAAAAATGGAAAAAAAAAAATTCGAGCGGCTCTCCACCTGTAAAGAGACCTCCTTTTTCTCGGACTTTATTCCCTTTCCCAGGCGGAAGGCTTAAAATGACGGAATTACCCCTTAACCAAATGAAATGGTTATTAAATTTCTTTGACCAATCATTTACAGACAGCTGTCTGACGTGTTCCTTAAACTTTCTTTTATGCCACGTGGGTAGCTGGTTTTGTGACCGTGTTGGATTCCCAAGCATTATTGATACCGAAAGGAAAAATTAGTTGTCAATGCGCTGGCCACCTCAGCAAATTGGGTGACGTGGGCTCCTTCCCTAATACCAAATAAAATAACGCTAGTGTATTTATTTATTCCCTACATTAATATTAAAACTACAAATATATTATTTTGTTTTATATTCTTTAAATCATTATTGGAAATAAAAAAAAAAAAAAAACTAGTTGTACATTGTCAAAATAATTTTTAAATTTTTAAATAAACGCTATGGTCTCGTGGCTTTGATTTGGCTTCTCCAGAAGGCCTCATAACAATGGAGAGTGTATTCTTTGTTTATAAACCCATGATCATTCTCTAAACTAGCCGATGTGGGACTTTCATCATCCAACAGAAATCCTTAATTTTCCTCTGAAGTTGATTGAATCTCTCCTTATCTAATTATAGTTCTGCTTCACATGGATTCCCTACTACTTTTTCCTAATCTTCACTCAAGTTCCTAAACTTCTCACTACAAATTCCTTCATTATCTTGAACGTGACACTAAAGGTTTCAAAATGGGTTTTTTCTTTTCTCTTTCGGTACATCGCTCCGTAATCAAAGAGCAAAAGAACCAACAAGTGGGTTGTGGTGACGTCAGAATTTACACCCATTTGTATCTATTTAGTAATAGCCTCCTAGTTTCTCGGATCCGGACTCTCAAAACTATATTCATATTCTTAAATATATATATAAAATAAAAATAAAAATAAAAAAATAAAAATAAAAATAAAAAAATAAAAAATGTAATATAATTAGTATATATAAAAGTGGGGTTGTATGAAGCGTAATTAATTAGTGGCGTTTGAGGGAATTGAAATGGGGAGGCTATTTCTTGTTGAACACGATCCAAGAGAAGGAGTTCTAAAGGCCTGCAAATTTTGCAACACTTACATCGCCTTGCACCAAAACATAACCGAGGACACCTTCGTAATTTCCCTTTTCTTTTATTTTCTTTTATTTCTTTATTTCTTTCTTTTTACAGTTCTTGAACAACCCCTAACAATGGCTGCCTCTTTCTTTTCCCCATTTTCTCCAGCCTTTCTGGCCATCCTCTCAAGGCTCCATCTTCTCTTCTACGTAACTCACCACTGATTATGCATTAATTCTCATTAATTCTCATTAATCTTACGCTAATCATACTTAATATTTTTTATTTTTTATTTATTCAGGGTCAATTTGGTGGAAAATGACGGTGGAGCCAATCAAGATCTTACTTCTCCTGCACTTTTTCTACAGCTTTACTGTGTCAAATGTGGCGCTTTCATTGGATTCCGACAATACGNTTTTTTTTTTTTTTTTTTTTTTTTTTTTTTTTTTTTTTTTTTTTTGAGTATTTATTTTATAATTTATCTCAATTTTAAATTCATTTGTTACATAATTTTCAATTAAAATGGTTTTAACTTTTTAATCTCTATATTTTTTTTTTTCAGTACGACAGCACCCGACGTCAAGGATTTAGTTTCCTTTGCCACGAGTAAGGACTATCCCTCGTTGTATATAAGTTTATAAGTTTTATAAAATAAGATATACTTCCGTTTTTTTTTTAATTAAAAAAATATTATTTTAAAAAATTATATATATAATATATATATATATATATACACGAGTCTTGATCAAGATTTAGAATCTTTATTTAACATTCTACGGATTTAATATTTTTTTATGCAAAAACTAAAATTATTTATTTTAAATTAATTTACGAGTAAAAATTATTTGTTACCATCTTTTAACATATTTTATTCGTACTCAAACCACTCAATATTATTAGCTTATTCAATTTAATCCTGCAATTTATTATTATTATTTCTTTTTAGGATATTCAACATACTAATTTTTGAATTAATTTAAATTGTAAATTATATATAGATCTAAGTTGTATTAAAGGTCGTGAATTATTTATCTTAGGAAGGTGGTCGATATTTTTACAAATGGAGATTAAATGATGAATTACTACAATACGGAGGTTAGTGAATTTAATCTTTTCTAGATTTTTTTTTTTATTTTTTCAAGTATAATTTACTAAGAAAACAAATATAAATTTTGGAACAGGTACATTTCTCAAGGATTGATCAAGAACAACATTGAGGATTGAAGATTTGTTTACTTAAACTGAGATTTGAAATTTGTTTTGTTCTTGATCAATGAATTCCATGAATATTTCGCCTCGATCGATCTTGATTTGTTTAACGTAATTCCAACCATAATTATTCTAGAGACGTAAGAACAGAACAAGTCATCAGGTTGATTCCTCGCCGGTAAATTGGTAAATTAAACATATCGATTACATTAATCTCTAGATCTTCGTCTACGCTTACCACAAAACATAGAACCCTAAATTACAGATTCATTCACCGTTTAAGTCGACTTGCTCGGCGACTTTCCTCCCTTTGATGGAGATTTCGGCTCTTTAACAGCCTTATCCGTCTTCTTCGGCAACAGAATCGGATTGATATTTGGAAGAACTCCACCGCTAGCGATAGTTACGCCGGCTAGCAATTTTCCGAGTTCCTCGTCGTTCCTGATCGCCAATAGAACATGCCTAGGAATGATCCTGTTCTTCTTGTTGTCTCTAGCAGCGTTTCCAGCCAATTCAAGAACCTGTAAATCGGAAAAATACAAGATCAGTACAATGGCGATTCAATTGATTAGGATGAAGAGGAATCAGAAATGAACGACTCGTTTACTTCAGCGGCTAGATACTCCATCACGGCGGCCAAGTAGACTGGAGCGCCAGTGCCGACACGTTGAGAGTAGCGCCCTTTCTTCAGATAACGAGCGATACGGCCGACGGGGAATTGAAGACCTGCCTTGACGGATCGAGAAACCGACTTCTTCTTCTCGCCTCCTCTTCTTCCTCCGGCGCCTTTCTTTGCCTTTGCGCTAACCTCCATTGGATTGTGGTTGAAGGATTTACGGCGGCTGGAGAACTACTGGTGTTCTAATCGACGGTGGTGTAGAGAATGAGCGGATTTGGTTCGGTTCAACGAGGGAAGTTGTTCGAGGTTTTATACCGCAGCGGGAACCGGCCAATGCGTTGGGCGGATACGAGCTCTACTTGATCGACGGTTGTGAATGATTTCTTTTCGCGATCCGTGGCGTTTTAAGATGGACCAATGAGAAACGAGTATAGAGATTTGAATCCTTTGGGGGTTTTCATCGAAAATTTTCAAATTTCCCGCTCAATTTAGAATTTGACGTCTTTCATTATTTGTTAAGGTAATTTCAATTGTTTCTGTTTTTTTATTACTTACCTTATTAATGATAAAAATAAATTGATTAACTTCTTTAAATAAACACTAATTATGCGACGTTTTTTAAATAGTGTTCTATTGATCGGGTTAATACACGTGTCTGAAAAAACCGAACAACGTATGTATTCATAGCTCTTAGCTCTAGTATATACTTGTCATCGATCAAAAAAGCTCGGCACCACTTAAGAAGACAGAGTAATACGGAAAAACGTATAAAAATATACTTGGTAAGCACTCAAATCATAGGTTATTTGTCATAAATAAGACTCGGTTAACTCCTATGAACTATAAATACACTGAAAAGTCTTACGTTCGGTTTGACTTAACTCAACTGAGTACGTGATATGATTTTCATTATGGAATATGAAATAAATGAACTATTCATTCCCGCAACAAACACATTTGAAACAGATTTAATTTTATTATGGATTAAAATAAAATATTGATTAAGATAATAATAACTCAACCTTCTGGAATCTTCCTTAGTACGACTTTAACGCCAATAAATTGGTGTGTGGGAGCCTCTTTTAAGATTGAGAGAATTTGTGTACGAGAAATTGTTAGAGATAACTATACAACTCGACCCTAGAATTCTATTTATATGACTTAAGAGAAATTATTTATAATGATTATAAATGTGCAATATCGATCCATCCACTACCTCGATCCACTTGGCTACATTCGCCCCTACCTCCGCACAGGTTGCGGTCTCGAGATACGATTAGATCCTTACCCTATGACCGCTATCAAAGAGAAGCTTTTTCCTATACGAGAGTTGCAAGTTTATTGTCGTGTTTTGGAATTAGGGGAAACAAAGCTTCAACAAGTCGGCCACTTCTCGACACAGCTTCAAACAAAGAGGTTAGACTGTAAAACTTCATTGATTTGACTGAACTTGACTTTAGGTTAGACTGTGAAATTAAAGGTCCGTGCTTTTATCATATTAAAACTATTAATATAATTCATTTTAAATTATTACAAATAATTTTATTCAAATGGTTGTGTGTACCAAAAAAAAATATATCTCTTTTAAAATAAAACTAATGTTTTTCATTCAAATTAAAGATATTTTTTTGTTTTAAAATAATTTAAACACATTATTGAAATATTCAAGTCGAAAAAAATAAAACATATATTAATTTGAATAATTAGAGATTTTTATTAATATAAATTAATAAATAATAAGTTTAACTGACCATTAAAATTATTTCATAAAAAAGATTACACAGCCGAAAATTTTAGTGACAAGTCATCCATCCGCAACAGTCCAAAATAACCAATGGAAGACGCCCACGTCGATTTCCGACTTGGCTTCAGGTCCACCCTTCCCACGACTTCTCTCGGCCGTCGATTCATCACAAACCCTAACGCTATCCGACGCATTCCATTTAGCCACATCAGCAATCTGTGGCTCCAACCATCATCCAATCAGAAATCAAATAGATGAGATATAAATATCCATCAACGATCCAAACACCGTATTGATTTGTTTTCATTTCCGATTGCTTAGACTTTCAACTAAATTTATCCTTTGAACCTTCTGAGCATCCAATGGCGCCAAAAGCCGAGAAGAAACCCGCCGAGAAGAAGCCGGTGGAGGAGAAGAAGGCCGTAGCCGAGAAAGTCCCAGCGGAGAAGAAGCCAAAGGCTGGGAAGAAGTTGCCGAAGGAAGGTGCTGCGGCTGCCGGAGACAAGAAGAAGAAGAGATCGAAGAAAAGTATCGAGACATACAAGATCTACATCTTCAAGGTGTTGAAGCAAGTTCATCCAGACATCGGAATCTCCAGCAAGGCCATGGGAATCATGAACAGCTTCATCAACGACATTTTCGAGAAACTGGCTCAGGAGTCTTCTAAGTTGGCTCGCTACAACAAGAAGCCGACCATCACTTCCAGGGAGATTCAGACTGCTGTGAGGCTTGTTCTTCCTGGTGAATTGGCCAAGCACGCCGTTTCTGAAGGTACCAAGGCGGTTACGAAATTCACTAGTTCCTAATTGCTCTGTAGTTCATGTGAGGCGTTTTGATTTCGCCGTTTATGGAGGATTTACTTGAAATTGAAAATTGAGGAATTAGGGCTAGGGATTCGGTTTGTTCCTCTAGATGTTCCATTTGATTCTGTGAATTATTAACAGTTAGATAAGTATGATATGTATATGCCGATCCTTTATCTGGTTTATTACGAACTTCTTTCCATTAACGAAATGTGTAAGACATAAGTTTTGAAAACAAGTAAAATCTGAATCAACTGAAAAGAGATCTTTCGAACTTAGTTATGATTTGTAAAGAAAAGAACACTGCAAGTATACTTCGTAAGTAATTCTCTCTTAATGATGATGTGAATCAACTATCTGATCTTATTTTACTTAAAAGAACCGTGTTATTTGTGATCTCTGACAAACTAAACATATCATCACTAGCTCTGGCTAGGATAAAAACTATGAATACAAATAGGAGTAACCTTAAATCTAAACCTGAGGGCATGCGTGGAGAGTATTAAAATATGATCACCAGTGCCTAGAGAATGTTGAAATATGAGTATATTGTATATTTATTTTTATGAATAAAATTATCTTGATCTTTTATAAAAATGATATCATGGAAAAAAATTTAGATATTTTAAAAGTAGATCGACTAGTTTTATTATGAACATGTCTCCACTTTATCTAAGTTTTCATTCAAAGAAATACAAAGCATAGAGTGTAATAGTAGTTTATACGAAATGTTTTTTGTAATATTTTTTCGATTGGTGTTAAGAAAAAATGTAAATATTTTTACAACGATTTGTATTCAACATGGGTATGTCGTGGAAGAGTAGTAGTATTCAAATGTTAGTTGATTATTCGTTCGTGGAACAAAACTATCCCAATATAGAACCTCTTGCAAAATATTCATAACGGGCATGTAATAATCAACACTTACATTAATTATATGCATTAACATGTAGATATATGGGGAAAACATTTAACACTAATAACCACATGAATTATGACAAGTAGCTTGCATAAGAATACTCGTTATATTTGTCCGAGTTGAGTTGTCCGAACCCAACTATCCTTAACACGTGAGGATGCCCATGTTAGCTTTGAATCCCTACTCTTTAATGTATGTTGAGGATTTTTGAGATTAATAATCGTGCATTAATTAATTAAGAGAAAGATCATAAATTAAAACAAACATAACAGTCGTTTTGGGTAATAATTTTTGCTAACATATTGCAAACTTACGAGACTAAACATCAATTTTATTTTTAAAAGAAAAAATGGGTACCCTGAAATTGACAAATATGGCGTCATAATCGTTTAAAACAGAGCAATATTTGGTTACAGCTCAGCAATCCGCAACATATCTGAGGATCCAATAAGATTCTACCACGTGGCTCTCTGTATGGACGACGAGGTGGCTTTTTCTTAAGTCATTGCTATCATAGACCGTCGATTTATTACCCATCGTAAACCCCATCTAACGTACTATATAATGCCAGGTCAGCAATCTGTGCCGAAAGTCATCGGCCAATAAAGACTAATCGACAAAAGATATAAAAACATAAGCCCAAGCGAAAGTATCAGAGCAAACAACTTGCTGAACTTGTACGATTCCTCAACTTTCCACCGCCTTTTCTTCGACCAAGCAAATTCCGATGGCACCCAAGGCCGAGAAGAAGCCCGCCGAGAAGAAACCGGCGGCGGAGAAGCCAGCTGAGGAAAAGAAATCCGTCGCCGAGAAAGCACCGGCGGAGAAAAAGCCCAAAGCAGGGAAGAAGCTTCCGAAGGAAGGCGGCGCCGCTGCTGTAGACAAGAAGAAGAAGAGATCGAAGAAGAGCGTAGAGACTTACAAGATCTACATCTTCAAGGTGCTCAAACAGGTTCATCCAGACATAGGAATATCCAGCAAGGCCATGGGGATCATGAATAGCTTCATCAACGATATCTTCGAGAAACTTGCTCAAGAATCATCCAAATTGGCTCGCTACAACAAGAAACCCACCATCACCTCCCGGGAGATCCAGACCGCCGTTAGGCTTGTTCTTCCTGGTGAACTGGCCAAGCACGCCGTTTCTGAGGGTACAAAGGCGGTGACTAAGTTCACAAGTTCTTAAAACCCTAATTAGGCGAAAGAAATTGAAAACGGAAACGAAGTAGAGTAGAACGCTGTTTTAATTATTACGATGTGTTTATGTATTTGTGATCTTTTGGGTTTCTCAATTTCTTCAAATATAGTTGCTTATGATTTGTGAATGCTTCTTTGATGCTTTATTGGCTATCTGATGCTCTTATCATGAACAATTTCCCATTTGAATTTGATGGGTTTGGTTAATCTGCTGCCGTTTGATCTTATAAATATCTGAACTCTAATTGTTGTCTTGATCAGCTTCCTATGATATGATGGGTTGTAATTTGTTAGCGATTTCCAATGAATCTGACTTGGTATTGTGAGTGTTCTTGTTTTGATCGTCATATGTTGATGTTCTTCACTTGAATGGCATTGCTTGACGTTCTTGGACTGATCATATTGCTTAATCTTGTCTACCAATTTATCTGGTGGTGGTGTTGTATGAGTTATGGCGGCAGTTTGATATCAAATATACACCCAGCAGTTGAAATCAAGCCAAAATGAATAGCACTTGGGTAGTTGGGTGCGCCCATTTTTCTGTCTTTCTGTGTTCTATGGCTACATCAGGATCCCGTTGGACATTCCCGAAGGTGTCTTGTGCTTGCTGGTGAAAATGGTGGAACATTCTCGTTTTGATTTCTTTGTTCCTACTGTTTCTGCAGGTTTAGAGACCACGACTCTCCATGATAGCATGCTATTATCTGCTTTGAACATAAGTTTACATTTTGTTATACATTCGAGACTCGTAACTTCTTTATTCGATACTTTAGGTTTGGATTCTATTGATATGGCTAAGTAAGGACTATACTTTCGAGGCTAAGTAAGGATTGAATTCTTTTGACATGGCTAAGTAATGACTTAACTATACCTTTGAGGCTCACAACTTCTTTGTTGAAGGGCTTGACTACACCTTCGAAGCTCTAAACTTCTTTGTTTGACACTTTATGATGGAATTCTATTGACATGACTTAGTAAGAGCATGATTTTGGTACTATGTTAGAGACCACGACTTTCAACAATAGCATCATGATATTATCTATATCGAGTGTAAACTCTTATGGTTTTGCTTTTAGCTATTCTAAAATGTTTCGTACCAATAGAAATATATTGGTTACTTATAAATTTTTGATCGTCCCCTAAATTGGCGAATGTTTGGACATCTCTCGATTCGATCGAAGATAATGACAATTGCACATAGCCACACTTTTGTTTGGCTTGTTTTTCTTGATGAAAAGGGGGAGAAACTATGTGCTACAAAGCAAAAGTGTAGGGAATTTCCATGGGCCTTGAGAGATTAATGGGCCATTGGAAATGGACCGGTCCATGATTTTGAGCCCAATATGTTATTTTTATTAATTTAGGCTCAAGAATAGAAATAGAAATAAAATTGGTATTGAAATTCTGATCTTCATTCATGTTTACACGGTTTAAACAGGATACAAACTATCAACTAATATCTAAAAATGAGAGAAAATATATAACTAACTAATTAAATCTCGTAGATAAGATAAAATATACCGCTAATCAAATCCTAAGATAAAATATACGGTTAATCAATATATAAATATACTGCTAATTAAATTTATAAGATAAAATATACGGTTAATCAATGTATAATTAACTAAATTTGGTAGATAAGATAAAATATACTGCTAATCAAATCTTAAAATAAAATATAATGCTAATCAAATCCTAAGATAAAATATACTGCTAATCAAATCCTAAGATAAAATATATGATTAATCAAATTCTAAGATAAAATATACTACTGATCACTCCAAAAAAAAAAAAAAACCTAAAAATAAAATAAGAGAAAGTATATAACTAACTAAGTAGATAAGATAAAATATACTGCTGATCAAATCCTAAGATAAAATATACTAATAACCACTCAAAAAATTTTAAAAATAGAGAAAATGTATAACTAACTAAATTTTATAGATAAATAAAAGATACTACCAATCAAATTTAAGATAAAATATACTGTTAATCAAATCATAAGACAAAATATACTGCTAATCAAATCTACCATAAAATATACTACTTGGAGAAAAAAAATATTAATAGGTAAGATATACTCTATAACTAATTATTAAAATATATTCTTCCAATATCATATCTTAATAAAATTAAATTCGAAATTTACCCTACCTATTTTATTTTTTAGTTTTAAATAACAAATTTAATAAAATAAAATTCGAAATTTACCCTACATATTTTATTTTTTAGTTTCAAATAACAAATCTAATAAAATAAAATTCGAAATTTACCCTACATATTTTATTTTTTAGTTTCAAATAACAAGTCTAATAGTTGTGATAATCAATACGACGTCGTAGCGGGCAAACAACGCGTAGAAACCACGACGCGGTCCTCTGAAGTCTTTATATGTTCAGAGAAAAATCGGCATCAGCCCTCAATTTTCTCCCAAACCCTTCACTCTCGACGAAACTGCGAAACCCTAATTTTCTCCTCTCTCTCTCTCTTACTCCCTCTTTCGACTGCTCCTTCAGTGTTTCTGTTAAATTTCTCTTTGAACATGGCCGCTCCTTTGGATATGAGTCTCGATGATATCATAAAGAACAACAAAAAATCCAGATCCGGAATTTCTAGAGGTCGCGGTAGAGGGTCCGGACCGGGTCCCGTCCGTCGAGTCCCCAATCGCGCCGCTAATCGCACACCTTATTCCGCTCCCAAGGTATAGCTTTGAGGATTAGTTTCTTGCTGCCGGTTTTCCTCTCTCGAATTCTGGGTTGAAGTTTTGATTTGTGATTTTGGTGTTAGGCGCCGGAGACGACCTGGCAGCATGATATGTTTGTCGATCAGGGCGCGGGTTTCCCCGTGCAAGCTGGACGTGCCTCTAGCATTCAGACTGGAACTAAGCTCTACATATCTAATTTAGATTATGGTGTCTCTAACGAAGATATTAAGGTATTTATACTTCTTTCTGATAGGTTAAATGATAGGATAGGTTTTCTTTTTTTGTTTTTGTTTTTGCTGAAAGTGATGATTTTCGCAGGAACTTTTTTCTGAGGTCGGAGATATGAAACGCTACGGTATCCATTATGACAAAAGTGGCAGATCCAAGGTATTCTACGAGGCTTGGTGCAATACTGGGTTTAGACTTCTAATGAATGTTGTATCTTGGTCGAAGTTTAGAAATTCTCTTTTCCATAGGGAACGGCGGAAGTAGTTTTCTCACGACGAGGAGATGCTGCTGCGGCTGTCAAGAAGTACAACAACGTGCAGCTAGATGGAAAACCGATGAAGATAGAGATCGTTGGAACTAATATTGCCACTCATGCTGTTGGTCCTCCCGCTGCTGTGAACCCTTTCGAAAATTTCAATGGGGTTCCTAGAAGGTATTTATCAGTATACTATATTTCTGCTCTGATCCTTGGTTAGGTTTATAATTGGATGCAACTTGCTTTTTCAAAACATATTTCGAATTTCAATTCGTGTTTGAATGTCAACTAATTTGCTATAAGCTACTTTTATTTTTTGGAATCCTATACATATAGATATAAGTTTGATAAATATTAGAGTTTTGTTTTCCTTGTATTAATGATTTTAATTTCTGTTTATAAAGAACTCTTACTGCAGTTTGCTTATAGCTGTTGGAGTAGTGAACTGAATGTTTATTTTAGGTTGTGATATGCTTGTAATACTCATTGTCTAGAGTTATAATTTTTTTTATCGGGTATTTTTATTGCAGAACAGTTTTCCATGTGGTTTTTTACTTGAATCAATTTTTTTAACCTTTGCTATATATGTACTTATGTGAGCCATCGATTTTCTATTGTATGCACTTGTATCTGAATCTCTTTATTATTTTTAGGCAAGTTTGTTTCGCTTTGGTGCTATTCATTTTATAAGTAAGGCTACCATCCTCTCAGTCATTCTACATCAAATTGACATTTTTTTTCCTGTTAAACAGGCAACAAGGTAGGGGTGGTCTGCCATCACGTCAACGTGGTGGTCGTGGTTCTGGAAGGGGGCGTGGGCGGGGAAGAGGCCCAAGTGAAAAAGTATCTGCCGAAGATCTTGATGCCGACTTGGAAAAGTATCATGCTGAGTCGATGCAGATAAATTAGTGGATTCATACATTATTTGGTTCTGTCACCTTCAGTTGTTCTCTGTATCACCACCATTGTCTAGACTTCGCAGAAAAGGGCTATGGTTATCCTTAGAGTTGGTTTGAATTTCTTACAGCTTTTGGGCTTTCTTTTATTTAGATTTTATATGACTTCAGCATGGTAATGTAATTGACGAACAGTAGTCAGTGTGTACTCTGCTTTCATTCATTAAGTCCTTTCTGTTTCATTTAATGAGTTGGGAATCAAAGTGGATCTATTTCTTCCCACCCTTTGCCCGATCACATCTGCGAGGATGATGTTGGTTTGATAAAATACCACTCCCAGATTTCACAACAAATGAGTTGCAGTTCCTTATTGAGGTAGATATCTACATCTATATTCTTGTCAGTTGATTCCCATTGTATCTAACAAATTTACAATTTCCCTGTTAATGTTTTTTCAGGGAACTTCAACTCCACAAAACTAATATGTAGGCATGAAGTATTGAACTTGTCAAGTGTTGGGTAATGCACTAAAAGATGAACACACTTCATAGCATGCTATGGGATCCTACTCTGAGTCGAATTATTCTAAGAAACTACCAAGATGATTTTGTTGCCTTTTTGGACTACGGAATCTTCATCTCTGCCTGCATTTTATCGTAAAAAGACCTGCTTAACAGGTGATATCTTTATCATAAGTAATTGTTGGTCGAACTCCTGCAACGTGGTGGTATACTACTGCTGTGCTCATGGTGAAAATCCGCAGAGCCGTGAATACATGAGAGCAGGAGGCATATTTGAGGTACCATACCATCACTGTTGAGGACAGCTCCAAGTTCTTTTCTTTTTCTTCTTTCTTGAATTTCTGCCTAGTGCTAGCATATGATCTTCTCTCCTAAGATGATTGATTGATGGCATTATGAGATTTTGGCGGATGATCAATGAGCGCGGTAGAAACTTCATCTCTTGGCATCATTTAAATACCCCATATTTTCATTTTTTTTAAGTTAAAACCAACTTACCCTGTGGAATTGTGTTGCGGTGTGTTATTTATTGATGATACTGGTACCTGAGTGTGGATTTTTTTAACATCACTGCATTTAGAACCCAAAAGTGGCCGGCTGTGAAGTTTGGATTTCAGCTTCTTCATCTATTGATTGACAGGAAGTGTCTTACCTCAAGCTTGTGCCTGCATTGGTGATGCCTTAGTATTGTTAATATTGAATGTATCTGGATCTAAGTAAGTTTTGTAATTTGTTAGTTGGTTCACAATTTGTAGTGTGTGATTTATGGATATGTTAGAGGTATGTTAAGTGGTGTTGTGGCATTAATTTCCTCCATTTTGGTAGCTGGTTATAATAAAGTCATTTGACAATCTAATTTTTTCAAAATTTCTTATTTATTGTGTTCTATATATTATTGAAGATGGGTTTTGTTTTGTTCCAATTATTAATTAAAATATCAAATTGGATAGTAATTATGTGGGCCCATTAAAGGTTTATCTAATTAAGAACAGCGAAACTTGTCGAGAGCCCCACTGGTGTGAAGGCACATGTGATTGCATGGTGGTGACAGCGATAATCAATTGTGCCATTTCTATGGCCTAACTTCCAACTTGTCTATTTGATTTCGACTCAATAAAAAAATACTTTAAATCGGTCGAATTGGCTGGAGTCGGGCGGTGGTGTTAGGCCTGGTCCACGCAGTTGGTCCAAAGAAGCCCATAGTTGAGGCCCAATAATAGTATGGATTGGATCGAAATTAGTGTGCAGAGTTGGTCCATCGAAGCCTATAGTTGAGGCCCAATAAGACTGGATTGGATCGAAATTAATGTGTAGAGTTGGTCCAAAGAAGCCCATAGTTGAGGCCCAATAAAACTATGGATTGGGTTGAAATCCGTGGAGGTGGTAGAAGATACTAGAAAAGCCACCGAAACCACTGGCATGTTCTGTTGCTTCCTATTTAAATGCCTTTGATCCCAGCGGTGGAAGAGCATCGACAAACCACAGCAAAGCAAACAAAACTCCAATTCTATCAATCTTCAATATCAGTTTTAGCAAATCTATCTACTAATTCACCAACAACCATGTCTCTGATTCCAACCATTTTCGGTGGCCGCCGGAGCAACGCCTTCGATCCCTTCTCCTTTAACGTTTGGGACCCTTTCGAAGGCTTCCCATTTTCAAGCTCACTGGCCAATGTGCCTTCCTCTGCTGCTGGTGAGACCTCTGCTTTCGCCAACACCCACATCGACTGGAAGGAGACACCAGAAGCCCACATCTTCAAGGCGGATCTTCCCGGGATCAAAAAAGAAGGTCAAAGTCGAAGTTGAAGAGGGCGGAGTTCTGCAGATCAGCGGAGAGAGAAGGAAAGAAGAGGAGGAGAAGAACGAAAAATGGCATAGAATTGAACGAAGCAGTGGGAAGTTCATGAGGAGATTCAGGCTACCGGAGAACGCAAAAGTGGATGAGGTAAAGGCCGGCATGGAGAATGGGGTGCTGACGGTGACGATGCCTAAGATTGAAGTGAAGAAGCCGGAAATCAAGACCATTGACATCTCTGGCTGAAGTCGGAAAACAGAGTGGCTTACAATGGCTGAAGTCGGAAAACAGAGTGGCTTACAATGGAAGGTCATAAAAACAGAGTGATCGGTCTGGTCGTATACTGAACACAGTGTTGCACATTTAGTCGTTGATGTATAAGATACGAATATCTAATTTACTTAAACTGATTGATGTATCGGTTAATTCACATTTAGTCGTATACGAATATCTAATTCATAAAAGCTCTAACAATCCTCAACAATTTCTCATAAAAGTTCTACCTCCATTCGAAACTCGGTATTTGGAAATTTCTAAACCAAGTAGCCTACAGATTCAGAAAAGAACAAATTGATCTATGTTGCAAAAGAGAAACAAAGATCATGGAAACAGTAAGCACAATTCTTCATTTCAAAATCGGAAAATTAGAGAGCAAAGTAGGCAAAATGTATAGCAACAGAGACAGAGAGAAACCAGTTCAATATCCAAGATCTATAAACCTAGCCTCCAAAACCGTACAGAGTCCTTCCCTGCCTCTTCAAAGCATAAACCACATCCATGGCGGTCACCGTTTTCCTCCTAGCGTGCTCGGTGTAGGTCACAGCATCGCGAATCACATTCTCCAAGAAGATCTTCAAAACACCTCTGGTTTCTTCATAGATCAATCCACTGATACGCTTGACGCCTCCTCTACGAGCCAAACGACGAATTGCAGGCTTAGTAATCCCCTGGATATTATCTCTCAAGACCTTCCTGTGACGCTTTGCTCCTCCCTTTCCCAAACCCTTGCCTCCCTTACCACGTCCAGACATTTTCGGAGAGAACTGAAGAAGAGGATTGATTGGAAAATTTGAATTTGATCGTAATGAATGAAGAAGAATAGGTGGGGAGTATTTATACGAGTGCAAGTTGAGCGCGGAATTATTTTGTTCGTTGGATCGTTTGTTAATCGACGGCTAGAAAGGTCGATCCACGTGAAGCTTCCGCGGATTTGGAATTTGAAATGTGATTTTTGGCGGGTAGAAGAGAAATTTGTAATTGCCGGGAAATACCCAAAACTTATGCGCGCCGTCTTTTTGTTGTTGTGAATTTTAAAACACCAAAATAATTCTAAGGTGGTTTTGTAAAATTATTTAAAAATCAATTAATTAGAGAGCTATATAAAGTAATTAAATTAATTTATTATTCGGTGATATGTCACACTATAAGTTATAAATTAAAGTATAGTACCTACAAAAATCTTACGCTAATTTTGATTCAATTTCAATATAATTCATATAATTTATCATTTTAGTTTAAAGTTTTTAATTAAAATTTAGTAAGATTTATCGAATTCTACACAAAAAAAAGTTTATTCAACTCAAATGGCAAATGGAGAGAGTATTCCCCCTTAATCGAGGCTCGACTCCTTTTTCTTTACCAATCTATTGGCACAACTAAGTTTAGGGCATGACTCTTATACCACGTTTGATGAAGCACGACTCTCCACAATGGTATGGATATTGTCCACTTTAAGCATAATTTCTCCTTAATTGAGGCTCGACTCCTTTTTCTTTTGGAGTCCTTTGTTCAACGTTTGAGGATTTATCAATCTATTGGCACGACTAAGTTTAGGGCATGGCTCTGATACCATGTTAAATGAAACACGACTCTCCACAGTGGTATAATATTGTTCACTTTGAGCATAAGCTCTCATGGTTTTGATCTGGGATTTCCCAAAAGCTCTTACACCAATGGAGAGAGTATTCCTTGATTATAAACTCGGGATCATTCCTTAAATTAGCCGATGCGTAACTTTCATCATCCAACCGTGAGCACATAATTCATCACCAGTTCTAATGTATGTGCATGCCAAAGGCATATAATTCATCACCCATTCTAATGTATGTGCATGCCAAAAGTTGGTTCAAAATATATTATAAGGCACATACCAAAGTTGGTTCAAAATATATTATAAGGGGAGACGTGTAACTCTTAATTCTTCTTGAGCTTTATGGTATAAACATGTAAACTTACTTATGAGTGGGAGTAAATATTGCATAATCATTTCATCGATTTCGAAAGAGCGCGTATGAAAATTGTGATACCAAGAGAGAAATATATACATGTACATACATATAATATAGTTGAGCTCCGCTACCACTCTTACAAGTATGTAGCCCCATGCACTCCAATTGTTGCCACCTCTTATTTGTTCTTTTCTTCTTCCTCCTCGACACGATTTCATCAGTCGTTCATTCGACTACATTACACACCAGTTATCGTTGCCTGACCTTACTACTCCGTCGTTGCTCGTCCACTTCATACCATCACTTTGTAGTAGGCCAAACTTAGTGAAGGAACTCCCAAAAGCTACCATTTGCATGCGTGCTGTTGCCACTATACTCATCCACTTTGATGCTCGTCCGGGTCACACCATCAATGAGTATCCATTTGAATGAAAATAATGGTGAGTCTTGAGAGCCTTGTTATTTCATACTCAATTTCAACTTCGAGTTGTGACTTGCCAATCACATTCAATTATGAATATTCGGTATAACAATCTGCTTATCGACCTAATCTTTGCGTACGAGAATGGTGGGAATCCTTATGGTTCCTCAGTCATGCCAAAGGGTTGAAGGGCATAAGCCAGAGTCAAGGAAGGAGGAAGCATATTCCAAGATGCATAGTAGTGAGGACGTTGGCTTCCAAAGAAGGTGAATTGGGAGATCCCCATAAGTTGTAGAGGGGTTATAAGTGTGTGGAAACCTCTCCCTAGCAGAGCATTTCAAAACCTTTCAAAACCGTGAGGAAATACTCGAAAAGAAAAGTCGAAAGAGTCAAATACACAAGAAGAAAAAAAAAACACTCTCAATTATGTTCCTTCTCGGGGACTTAAACTGGTGCCAATCAATCATTCAAGCTGTGAACAATGTTTCATTGAGGAAGAAGGCAAATCAGACAGGCATTTCAATTAGGCATGTAAACTTGAATTACAATCGTTGTTTTGATTTACAGGCAGCATATGACACACCATAGCGGTAGCTAAACTTAACGGGTCATGAACACTAGACTGTAAAAAGCTAGAAAACAAGAAACAAAATCAGAATCTTTCATGATTTCACAAATAAGGAGACTATTCAAACGCACCATAGAAACAAACAGCAAAACAACAATGAAATCCATCCGTGCATAAATATATAGAAGTTACCTGGTAACTGAGCTTTCAAACTTCTCCATGAAACGCACAGCAGCATGCAGGGCAGCTTTACCATAGGAAATTATCATCTTCAAACAACGAAAAAGACAGTCCCGGGAGAGCTTTAAAGACGGCAGGCACCCTAATATGGCTTTTCACCAATACTGCTTTTCATGAATCTTTCATAAACATAAACTGGTTAAAAGTTACAGGTTCTGAGCCTAAAAACAATCATTCAGAGAAAGGATGAGGAAATTTGAAGCTTACAACATTGGATCAGACGAATAGATGTTCCATTCAACCAATGCTTCAAAAGATATTCAACTTCCACATAAACTAATAGGTAAAATTAATGACGAAACGGATTACATATGATGCATATCCGGAATCTGCATACGGATACGAGCATTCCACGAAATTCAAGGAAGTTAGATCGTAAACTAGAAAGCGTTAATTCGAAGAAATGAGCTAAATGTCAATAAAATGAGGAAATGGATGAAGCCAAATCGAAGTTTTATAGAACATCTCTTCAATAGAGTAAACATTTCATTGCATCCCGACTAATGAGGAATTAAATTACAGAAAAACCTATAAGTGCGCCTACGAGATACCAGATCAAAAGAAATGATCTACCGTCATTCTACAAATTAAACCCTAAATCTAACCTCCAAAACCATATAAAGTCCTTCCTTGCCTTTTCAAGGCATAAACCACATCCATGGCGGTCACCGTCTTCCTCCTGGCGTGCTCGGTGTAGGTCACAGCATCACGAATCACATTCTCCAAGAAGATCTTCAAAACACCTCTGGTTTCTTCATAGATCAATCCACTGATACGCTTGACGCCTCCTCTACGAGCCAAACGGCGAATTGCAGGCTTAGTAATGCCCTGGATATTATCTCTCAAAACCTTCCTGTGACGCTTTGCTCCTCCCTTTCCCAATCCCTTGCCTCCCTTACCACGTCCAGACATTTTCACAGAGAACTTTCGAGAACGAGCAGATTTGAGTTGATTAGAAGTTTTGAATATGATGTGTGGATGGTTACCGATTCCGGGTATTTATGGGAGTGCAAATTCGAGGCCAAATTTTAGAGCTAAGCTGGGAATACTTTCGCCCGTTGGATCTTTTGTAGATCGACGGTTGTGAAGATCGATCCGCGTGAAACCTCTCGGGATTGTGCTTTGGAAATGTAAATTTGTGTTTTATTCTTTTTAATGTTGGCGGGCAACGGGAAATTCCTTGATCCGGGCAGCGGGAAGGCACAAATTTTGGTAAAAAGTCGAATTTCGATTTACAATTACATTAAATTAATTTGTGGCGCCATTATATTTTTAATCGTAAAAAATAAATATCAATTTAAATCAAATATTAGCATAACTACTACAACTAACTCCATTATTTAATTTTTATAAATATTTCAAAATTATTTTTTTAATTAAAATTTTTGTTAAAATATTGGAACAAAAAAGTACCTAACTAAAATTAAAATGAATTTAGTAAACTATTGCTCTTTATGGTACATTTGTATGATAATGGAAATATTAAGGCTGGTATTGATATTGATACACCATTTAGAAAAATTAATAATGGGAATCACATCCGCTATCCATAAGCCAATATGACTGTCTGTGTTTAACGGGGATCATACGTGTAGCAGCTCAAGCTCACCGCTAATAAATATTGCTCGATTTGATCCCTTACGTGTTGTCATCAGCCTCATGATTTTAAAACGCGTCTATTAGGGAGAGGTTTCTACACCCTTGTAAGAAATGTTTCGTTATTCTCTCCAACCTAATGTGGGATCTCATAATCCACCCCCTTGAGAGCCCAGTGTCACAATCGCGGTTTCCAGGCAGCGGATTTGGCGATTGTGCGGCACCCACTCTCAGCACTGAGTGGGTTAAGCCTACTTCGAAGTACGTTGCCTACGGTCAAGCAAGGTGAATACAAACCTCGGGTCTCGATTTCAAGAGAAGATTTTAGAAAGCGAGGGAGAGAGGTTTTACAAAAAGAGTTTAGAAGTAAGAGAGAGATTGGTGTTATATGGGAACGCAAGCAAAAAGGCAACAACAACGGCTTACTGCATATAACTTATCGGGTAGGGAGAAGTTGACAACTAGTTGTATCCCCCTATAGTAGATTTTGAGGCATTTCATGTCTACCAGACGTAGCCATGACATCGCCGAAACGTCATATTCTTAGAGAAAATAAGAAAGAAATAATACAACATGAAAGCGGTTAAAAAAAGCAATAAAGTAGTACAAGGCAAGGGTTTCGGCGTGTCATGGGCATGCGGCCATGGGCGACATGCCTTGGACAAGCATGATCGTGACATCCTCCCTCACTTAGTTGGTTGACGTCCCTGTCAACCGTCTCATTTCTTTGAATTCTGCAATCTGCGATGCGGTTGTATACAGGTCGTCGGCACGTTCCCAGCTGATTTCTTCTTCTGGAAGTCCTTTCCACTTGACTAAAAATTCTTGTAAGTTACACTTAGGTTTGCCAATGCGACTGGTTCGCTCAGCCAAGATCTCTTCTACTTCCTTCTTACTCGAGTCCTTCATCGTTAGTGATGGTCGTGTCACCTGGTCGTCGTCGTTTGGATGGTATGATTTGAGGTTGCTTACATGGATGACAAGGTGAATTCTCATCCATGTAGGTAGTTGGAGACGACATGAAGTCCTTCCGACTTTCTCAATGACCTCAATTAGTCCCTCATATTTTCTCACTAGTCGCTTGTCCCGATTCCCCCAGAATCTAAATTGTTCTGATCTCAGCTTGATCATTATTTGGTCACCATCTTGGAACTCTAATGCTCTTCGTTTGCGGTCTGCCCACTTCTTCATTCTTCTGTAGACTTTCTCTAAGTACGCTCGTGCTATTTTGGAGGTCTGCTTCCACTCTTTGGTGAAGTTGTACGCTTGAGGGCTTCTCCCACCATAAGGATGGTCAATGACATGGGGCATGAGTGGTTGTCTGCCGCATGCTATTTCAAAAGGGGTTTTCCCTGTCAACGAGCTTTGTTGGCAATTGAAGCTAAGCTGAGCAACATCGAGCATCTGAACCCAATTCTTCTGTCGCGCATTGATAAAGTGACGTAAGAACTCCTCAAGCATACTATTGAACCTTTCTATTTGTCCGTCAGTTTAAGGGTGATAACTCGAAGAGACGTTTAGGCTCGACCCCAATAGCTTGAACAATTCAGTCTAAAAGGTCCTTGTGAAACTCGGATCGCGATCGCTGACAATGCTGGTGGGAATACCCCAATAGCCAAGCATGACTTGCGGGTTGGGATAAATGTGACATATTTAGAGAATCTGTCGATGATGACCAAGATCGACTCTATTTCTCCTACTTTGGGGAGGTGTGTGATGAAATCTAGAGAAACACTTTCCCATGGTCGAGACGGGACCGGTAGTGGTTTTAGTAGTCCCACAATTTTGTTTCTCTCAACCTTGTCTTGTTGGCAGATAAGAATGGTCTTTGTAAATTGTATCACATCGTCGCGGAGGTTCAGTCGATAGTACCCCTTTTTAGGAGGGCATAGGTTCTTTTTCACCCGTTGTGGCCTACCCATGGTGTGTCGTGACATTCTTTTAGTAGAAGTCTCCTTAAGTTCCCCGAACGGGGGATGTAAAGACGATTTCCTTTGGTGAAGAGTAAACTGTCTTCGACCCAAAATTGGCAAGTCTTCCCCTCTCTGGCTAGCTGCATGATGGCTTGAGCAGCCGGGTCTTTGGCTAGGTGTTCCTCGATATTTCCCCGTATCGTTCCTGTAATACCCATCGGATAAAATTTAAAAATAAATAATAATAATAATAATAAAATAAATAAATAAAAAGAAAGCGTGGGCAGGTGGCACTGTGCCCTGCCACCGCCAAAAACCGCAGGCAGCAAAAGACAGTCGCGATTGAGACCCACAAGCGCCCTCTGATCGATTAGGGGAAAAGTTTGAGGATTCTTACTGCTGAGGCTCGAAGCTTGAGGTTAGTGGAGACAAAGAGTCGAAAGGGGCGGAAGGAAACGAAGAATTGAGATATCACTTTGGATTGCGGTTTCTAGGCAACGGATTTGGCGATTGTGCGGCACCCACTCTCAGTACTGAGTGGGTTAAACCTACTTCGAAGTACGTTGCCTGCGGTTAGGCAACATGAATACAAAACTCGGGTCTCAATTTCAAGAGAACATTTTAGAAAGGGAGGGAGAGAGGTTTTAGAAAAAGAATTTTGAAAGCAAGAGAGAGAGAGAGATTGGTGTTATATGGGAACGTAAGAAAAGAGGCAACAACAACGGCTTACTGCATATAACTTATCCGGCAGGGAGAAGTTGACAACTAGTTGTATCCCCCTATAGCACATTTTGAGGCATTTCATGTCTACCAGGCGTAGCCATGACATCGCCGAAACATCATACTATAACGACCCGACTTATCATATAAGTAGCGGTCAGGGCCGTTACGAAAAATAATGTGATTTATTTGGAAAAGAATGAAAACCATGCAAAACGATCATTTATTAGAAATCAAGTGTGGGGTACCCCTTTAAAAATTTTAAAAAAGCAGTCTACATAAGCCATGGGCCCAATAGGGGAGGTCCTTACGATTTATGGTTGTCGGCTATTGATGAAATTTTTCCAAGTATGAAGGGTCCGGAGGAACATAGATTGAGTTGCATGACCTACCTGTTACGCGAAGATGCTAAACTGTGGTGGCAATTAGCCTCCAGGGCGATTGCTGCAGACGAGGATGACATCACCTGGATGCAGTTTAGAACAACGTTTCTCCAAAAATACTTCAAACTCGTGCTGCAATATAAGAAGCAACATGAATTCCTAAGCATAGAGCAGAGAAACAGGTCAATAGAGGAGTATGAACGAGAGTTCACCCGTCTGTCCCGTTTCGCCCCAATAATGGTCTCAACAGAAGAGCTGAAAGTATAATGTTTTGTTATGGATTTGCGGCCCGATGTCTGAGGAGCGGTGTCAACTCACCTTCCACCTGACTAAGCAACAACACTCCGACTTGTCGAGACGCTCGACGATAGGGAATATCTAACAGAAGACACCCAAACCCACTTAAACACGTCGGTTGACTAGAAGAGAAAGAGAGAGCAGACGTCATCTACCTCCTCAAAGGTACCTTGGCACCAGGCCAAGACAAATTTAAACCAAGAGCGCAGGCAACCAGAGGCTCGCCCACAGAACACCCCACGTGACAGACCACGTTGCATAAACTGTGGGAGACGTCACCTAGGACAGTGCAAGTTTAAGATAATAGGGTATGTTTCAACTGTCACCAAGAAGGCCACGTTGTTGCGCATTGTACCCAAGAGAGAGAAACTAGTACCAATAGACCCCCTGGTAACCAACCGACCTCAAACCCGAGGCCAGCTCCGCAACAAGGGCGAATGTATGCTACCACTCGCCAGGAGGCAGAAAACTCCAACACTGCAATCACAGGTACGCTCTCTATTCTTGGGTACTATGCATGGGTCTTATGTGATTTAGGGTCAACCCACTCTTTTATCTCCACTAATCTCGTAAAACACGCAAGAGTAGAAGTTAAACCGCTAGGGTATGGGTTGTCTGTGGGTACCCCGGTAGGGGTAAGTATGGAAGCCTTCGAGAGGGTAAAGGATTGTCAGTTGTGTGTGTCAAACCACACGATGCATGTGATCTTAGGGATGGAGTGGTTAACTAAAAACCATGCATCCATCGATTGCTTCAACAAGGAGGTTGTGTTCAGACCTCTTGGTCAGCCAAGCTTCAAGTTCAAGGGGACAAGGATGGGAACGGTCTCGAGGATAGTCTCGGCATTAAAAGCAAGGAAGATGTTATCCTAGGGTGCTTGGGGGATATTAGCTCATGTGGTGGAATTAGGGCGAACCGAGGCGAGCATTAACTCAGTGCCAGTAGTGAGGATTTGTCGACGTGTTCCCAAAAGATCTCCCAAGCCTACCCCCGGAGCGTGAGGTGGAATTCGAAATTGTACTTGAGCTAGTAACAACCCCTATATCAAGAGCCCCATACAGAATGACCCCTACTGAACTGAAAGAACTAAAGTTGCAGATTCCAGAGCTACTAAACAAAGGCTTTATACGACCAAGTGTGTCTCTTTGGGGAGTCCCAGTGATATTTGTGAAGAAGAAGGACGGCTCTATGCGCTTATGCATGGACTATCGGGAACTTAACAAAGTGACAATTAAAAACAAGTATCATTTACCCCAGATCGATGACCTATTCGATCAGTTGCAAGGAGCAGTTGTGTTCTCAAAGACTGACTTATGGTTAGGCTACCATCAGTTGAGGATTAAAGAGAGTGATATCTCAAAGACAGCCTTTCGCACAAGGTATGGACATTACGAGTTTAGGGTAATGTCGTTTTGCTTGACCAACGCTCCAGCAGCATTTATGGGGTTGATGAACAAAGTGCTCAGAGAATTCTTAAACAACTTTGTGCTCGTCTTTATCGATGATATCCTTGTGTATTCCAAGACTAGGGAACAACACAAGGAACATCTCAGGAAAGTGTTGACCACTTTGAGAACGAACAAGTTGTTTGCAAAGTTCTCCAAGTGTGAATTCTGGGCAGAACAGGTGGGATTTCTTGGGCATGTAGTTTCACGAACGCGAATCACCGTAGACCCAGCAAAGATTGAAGCGGTGACGAATTTGCCTCGCCCGACCACAGTGACTGAGGTACGAAGTTTTCTTGGTCTAGCAGGGTATTATCGGCGGTTTGTGCAGGATTTCTCCAAGATCGCCACCCCCCTCACTGAGTTGACCAAGAAAGAAAAGTCGTTCACCTGGAATGATCAGTGCGAGGATAGTTTCCAGGAACTTAAACAGAGGTTAGTAATAGCCCCGATACTTACTGTGCCGTCAGGAGATGGAGGCTTTGTAGTATACAGTGATGCTTCAAAAAGGTGGTTAGGGTGTGTCCTCATGCAACATGGGAAGGTTATCGCCTATGCTTCGCGCAACTAAAAGAATACAAGTGAAACTATCTCACCCACGACCTAGAACTCACAGCAGTGGTATTTGCACTAAAGATTTAGAGACACTACCTTTATGGAGAAAGGACCCACATTTTCACTAACCATAAGAGTCTTAAATACTTTTTTACTCAGAAGGAGTTAAACATGAGCCAACGCAAGTGGTTGGAGTTGGTTAAAGACTATTACGTGGAGATACTCTATCACCCGAGAAAGGCAAATGTGGTAGCTGATGCGTTGAGCCGAGAATCAGCACACACATCTGCTCTAATCACCACACAAAAAGTGATCCAACAAGAACTGGAACGCAAGGTGTAGCAATGGCCGTGGGGGAGGTTGCCGCTCAATTGGCCCAGTTGANACCAACGCTCCAGCAGCATTTATGGGGTTGATGAACAAAGTGCTCAGAGAATTCTTAAACAACTTTGTGCTCGTCTTTATCGATGATATCCTTGTGTATTCCAAGACTAGGGAACAACACAAGGAACATCTCAGGAAAGTGTTGACCACTTTGAGAACGAACAAGTTGTTTGCAAAGTTCTCCAAGTGTGAATTCTGGGCAGAACAGGTGGGATTTCTTGGGCATGTAGTTTCACGAACGCGAATCACCGTAGACCCAGCAAAGATTGAAGCGGTGACGAATTTGCCTCGCCCGACCACAGTGACTGAGGTACGAAGTTTTCTTGGTCTAGCAGGGTATTATCGGCGGTTTGTGCAGGATTTCTCCAAGATCGCCACCCCCCTCACTGAGTTGACCAAGAAAGAAAAGTCGTTCACCTGGAATGATCAGTGCGAGGATAGTTTCCAGGAACTTAAACAGAGGTTAGTAATAGCCCCGATACTTACTGTGCCGTCAGGAGATGGAGGCTTTGTAGTATACAGTGATGCTTCAAAAAGGTGGTTAGGGTGTGTCCTCATGCAACATGGGAAGGTTATCGCCTATGCTTCGCGCAACTAAAAGAATACAAGTGAAACTATCTCACCCACGACCTAGAACTCACAGCAGTGGTATTTGCACTAAAGATTTAGAGACACTACCTTTATGGAGAAAGGACCCACATTTTCACTAACCATAAGAGTCTTAAATACTTTTTTACTCAGAAGGAGTTAAACATGAGCCAACGCAAGTGGTTGGAGTTGGTTAAAGACTATTACGTGGAGATACTCTATCACCCGAGAAAGGCAAATGTGGTAGCTGATGCGTTGAGCCGAGAATCAGCACACACATCTGCTCTAATCACCACACAAAAAGTGATCCAACAAGAACTGGAACGCAAGGTGTAGCAATGGCCGTGGGGGAGGTTGCCGCTCAATTGGCCCAGTTGACGATACAACCGACCTTGAGGCAACGTCTTATTGATAAACAACATGGTGATCCAAATTTGGTTGGAAAAAGACGTTTGATAGATTTCAATCAGACAGAGGAGTTTTCATTGACAGTCGATGGGGGGCTCTTGTACCATAGGCAGTTGTGTGTGCCAAATGAAGAAGAACTGAAGGTAGAAATCCTAACCGAGGCTCACCACTCACCATTCGCCCTACATCCTGGCAGTACCAAGATGTATCAGAATTTGAAACGACATTATTGGTGGCAGAATATGAAACATGATGTGGTTGAGTTCGTGAGCAAGTGTCTGGTTTGTCAACAAGTCAAAGTCCTAAGGCAGAAGCCGCCGGGGCTATTACAACCACTTAGCGTACCTGAATGGAAGTGGGAGAACATTGCCATGGACTTTATCGTAGGATTACCGAGTACGGCCAGAGGCTACACAGCTNCAGGAGATGGAGGCTTTGTAGTATACAGTGATGCTTCAAAAAGGTGGTTAGGGTGTGTCCTCATGCAACATGGGAAGGTTATCGCCTATGCTTCGCGCAACTAAAAGAATACAAGTGAAACTATCTCACCCACGACCTAGAACTCACAGCAGTGGTATTTGCACTAAAGATTTAGAGACACTACCTTTATGGAGAAAGGACCCACATTTTCACTAACCATAAGAGTCTTAAATACTTTTTTACTCAGAAGGAGTTAAACATGAGCCAACGCAAGTGGTTGGAGTTGGTTAAAGACTATTACGTGGAGATACTCTATCACCCGAGAAAGGCAAATGTGGTAGCTGATGCGTTGAGCCGAGAATCAGCACACACATCTGCTCTAATCACCACACAAAAAGTGATCCAACAAGAACTGGAACGCAAGGTGTAGCAATGGCCGTGGGGGAGGTTGCCGCTCAATTGGCCCAGTTGACGATACAACCGACCTTGAGGCAACGTCTTATTGATAAACAACATGGTGATCCAAATTTGGTTGGAAAAAGACGTTTGATAGATTTCAATCAGACAGAGGAGTTTTCATTGACAGTCGATGGGGGGCTCTTGTACCATAGGCAGTTGTGTGTGCCAAATGAAGAAGAACTGAAGGTAGAAATCCTAACCGAGGCTCACCACTCACCATTCGCCCTACATCCTGGCAGTACCAAGATGTATCAGAATTTGAAACGACATTATTGGTGGCAGAATATGAAACATGATGTGGTTGAGTTCGTGAGCAAGTGTCTGGTTTGTCAACAAGTCAAAGTCCTAAGGCAGAAGCCGCCGGGGCTATTACAACCACTTAGCGTACCTGAATGGAAGTGGGAGAACATTGCCATGGACTTTATCGTAGGATTACCGAGTACGGCCAGAGGCTACACAGCTATATGGGTTGTGGTTGATAGGCTCACAAAGTCAGCTCACTTCTTGCCAGGGAAGTCCACTTATTCCGTGGATAAATAGGCTCAGTTGTACTTGAAGGAAGTAACAAGATTGCACGGGGTACTAGTATCCATTGTGTCAGATACGGAACCCTATTTCACATCAAAGTTTTGGAAAAGCGTTCAAAAAGCGTTGGGTACACGGCTAGAGTTTAGTACAGCATTCCACCCACAGACGGATGGGCAAACTGAACGCTTAAACCAAATTATGGAGGACATGTTACGGGCCTGTATGTTGGACTTTCCGGTAGCTGGGACACACACTTGCATCTCATAGA
Source organism: Cucurbita pepo subsp. pepo (assembly GCF_002806865.2). Taxonomy (NCBI): domain Eukaryota; kingdom Viridiplantae; phylum Streptophyta; class Magnoliopsida; order Cucurbitales; family Cucurbitaceae; genus Cucurbita; species Cucurbita pepo. The sequence goes on from NC_036642.1 coordinate 5,980,961, forward strand.
GTTCGCTTATAATAACAGTTATCAAGCGACGTTGGGTATGACACCTTTTAAGGCCTTATACGGGAAGAAGTGTCGATCCCCAGTGTATTGGGATGAAGTGGAAGAATGCAAGTTGTTGGGCCCCGACTTAGTGCAAGCAACTAATGAGGCTATCTAGAAAATTAGGACTAGAATGCGTAAGGCCCAAAGCAGGCAAAAGAGTTATGCCAATGTGAGACGAAGGGATTTAAAGTTTGAGGTGGGAGACAAAGTATTCCTTAAGGTGGCTCCCATGAAAGGCGTTCTTAGGTTCGGGCGCAAAGGAAAGTAAAGCCCACACTTCATTGGACCATTTGAGATCTTGGAGCGAGTGGGACAAGTAGCTTACCGGTTGGCCCTACCACCTGTACTCTCAGGAGTCCACAACGTGTTCCATGTATCGATGTTGCGACTATACATATCTGACCCATCGCATGTGATAGATTTCAAACCTCTACGGTTGGATGAGTTTGAACTATGAGGAAGAACCAGTGCAAATTGTGGATAGAGAAGTGAAAACCCTACACGTAATCGAGAGATCGCGTTAGTCAAGGTATTATGGCGGAATCACTAGCTGGAAGAAGCCACTCGGGAACGAGAAGGCGAAATGATGAGCAAGTACCCTGAGCTCTTCAGAGCGGAAAGTAAGTAGCGCAAGCCTTGTGTATTTAAGTGAAGCTTTCAAGGACGAAAGTTTCTTTTTGGGTGGAATATTGTAAGAGTTATAAAAAATAAGCCCTAGGGTTCAGCATGGCAGCCAAACCCTTAGCCAGCCGTAGCTCGCCGCTCTTCCTTCTTTCTACCGCCGCCCGCCGCCCGCCGCCCGCCGCCCTTCCTTCTCTCTTTTTCACTTTTCTTCCTTAAGTTGCTGCCACCCAACGCTCACGATCCCGCAACCGATTGTTTCCCACATCGCTCCGCGCCCCTTCCCACATCAAAAAACCCCCGCCCAACACCCAGATCGTCGTCGCGAGGGAACGCCATCGTCGTTGCCAAAACCGACCTCAAGAGGATTAAACGCAGCAAAGGTTCAACGCCTACGTAGGAAGAAGGCTCAGTTCGAGGGGAGTCGGACCGTCGTTGATTAGGAAAGGCCAAGAAAGTAGCTCCTCAGGTAAGGGACACACCTATTGAAACTAAACAATTTATTTTTTTGAAAAATGGGTCGAACAGAATTGTCGTATGGCTAGGTGCTGTGTAATTTGATTGCCGAGTGTAATCTAATCGCTGTGTGTGTAATCTGATCGTTTTGGGTATTCTGATCGTTGTGTGTAATTGTGTGTAATCTGATTGTTGTGTAATCTGATTGTTGTGTAGTCTGGTTAGGTTGTGTAGTCTGGATAGGTGTCTATTGCCGGCATATTGGTCTTGTAGGTAGCCCCGGTTAAGGGGTTTGTGGTAATAGTTACACGCTGTGTGTTTCGGGTAATTAGCCACCAATAGTCACCTTTGGGGTGATTCTAGAAAACGACTATCCAGGTAAGGATTACACGTTGTGTGTTTTCTGGTAACCAGCCGTTGATAGTCAATTGAAGGAGATAAGGAGGTGAGGTCCTTGTGGTAATGGTTACACGCTATGTGTTTCGGGTAACCAACTAGGAATAACCACTTTAAGGAGTAAAGGTGGCGTTGATGTTGTGGTGGCAATAATCACCTGCTACGTGTTTTGGTGTTGTGTGTTTTCTGGTAACCAGCCGTTGATAATCAATTGGAGGAAATAAGGAGGTGAGGTTCTTATGGTAATGGTTACACGCGGTGTGTTTCAAGTAACCAACTAGAAATAACCACTTTAAGGAGTAAAGGTGGCGTTGATGTTGTGGTGGCAATAATCACCTGCTGCATGTTTTGGTTAATTTCCTTATGACGATTGATATGTTGATCTCTATTTGATGTTGTGGTGGCAATAATCACCTGCTACGTGTTTTGGTTGATCTCCTTATGACGATTGATATGTTGACCCCAATAGGGAGTTCCTTACTAAGCATTTTTATACCCCTGATTTTAACCCACCCATCTTGGTTGATCTCCTTACGACGATTGATATGTTGACCCCAATAGGGAGTTCCTTACTAAGCATTTTTATACCCCTGATTTTAACCCACCCATCTTGTCCTGTGCCACGGAGGTGATGAGTAGGATGCCAAAGTCGGTCACGGGGCAATTCAAGGATTTTTATGTTTTTTTTTTTGTAGTCTCATTTTGTGGGAGAGACGTTTCCCCACTTTTGTTATTAATTTAAACTATGTTGGGGACGCCACGATCTCACCAGATTTCCTTTTGATTTCAAAGTTTCCTACTTTGTTTTGAATATCTTTAGGTGACATTATTTTTTTTTTCAAATTTTAAAGGGTACCCCGCACTTGATTTCTAATAAATGATCGTTTTGCATGATTTTCATTCTTTTCCAAATAAATCACCTTATTTTTTGTAACGGCCTTGACCGCTACTTATATGATAAGTCAGGTCATTACACATACTCTTAAAGAAAATAAGAAAGAAACAATACCACATGAAAGCAGTAAAAGAGAGCAATAAAGAAGTACAAGGCAAAGGTTTCAGCGTGTCACGGGTATGCGGCCATGGGCGACATGCCCTAGACAAGCATGACCACATACTCACTGGCACACCACTATGTGTTTGGCTCTGATACCATTTGTAACAGCCTCAATCTATTGGTAGTAGATATTATCCACTTTGGCCCGTTACTTATCACCATCAGCCTCACAGTTTTAAAACACGTCTACTAGGAAGAGGTTTCCACACTTTTATAAACAATGTTTCGTTCTTCTCTCCAGCCAATGATACTAGCGGGACTAACTTGAGTAAACAGATTCTAGTTTTGTATTCCATGCAGACCGGCATAAATCTCCACTTCCACATTTCAACTAATTTCAAGATGGATTAATCTGGAATATTTGCAGACCTGATAATACTAATAATAACCTCCCATTATAAGGAAACGAAAGAGGTTATTATCGGGAGAGCCAGTACGGTTATCATCGGGAGAGCCCGCGCACTGCACAGTACTTTAGTTGACAGTGAAAGCTATTAGAGTCAGATTTCAGATTTCAAATGAGTATCTCCAGCCGTTCTGTTTTGGGCAGGCTGGTGGCAGTCAGATGGTCTAATTCTGAGTCATGTCCCATTGAGGATAGGATCTGGATAAGGTCTCTAACAAAAACTAAGCTGGACTAAGTTGAGATGAAAATCAGGAACAAATGATGGCAATAAATGAAGAAGTTAAAGATCACAGACCTGCACGCATGCCCTTGACCGCTTGAGAGAATCCCACCTCTATACCCACTTCAATGCTGGATAGCAAAAAACCTGCAAAGCCTTGAGGTCTCGCTTACAAAAATGTTAAGTAGAGTAGACTTTCTCAACTTTCTGAGTTCTAACAAATCTCTAGCATATTCAACTTGAAGCACGAAAAATATGAATTATCAAACTGCAACAAAGCATTTCTACTGTGGTTAAGAGAAATTGGATCCTGAATAACATTCTTTCAAATTGCTTAGCAGCAAGAACCACCCACGAAGCAACTTAATATATATATATATACACAACAAACATCAACTTCAGGAGTCATACCCGACCCTGAACTAGGAGAAGCGACTCCCGTTGAGAAAACTTGAACATCTGTACGCTGCTCTTACACATACAACACCATTTGAAAGAGACAATGGCTTAACATTGTTGGATGAAAATCCCATCTCGGCCAATTTAGGAAATGATCATGGGTTTATAATTAAAGAATACTATCTCTATTGGACTGAGGCCTTTTGGGGAAGACCAAAGCAAAGCCATGAGAGCGCTCAAAGTGGACAATATCATACTATTGAGAGAGTCGTGTTCATCTAGCTTGGTATCAGAGTCATGCCCTAAACTTAATCATGTCAATAGAATCCTCAAATGTCGAACAAAGGACTCCAAAAGAAAAAGGAGACGAGGCTCCTCAAAGGCATAGTAAAAAATGACGAAGACTCCAAAAGAAATAGAGTCGAGCCTCAACTAAGGGGAGGCGTACTTTGTTCGAGGGGGAGGTGTTGGATGAAAGTCCCAGGTCGGCTAATTTAGGGAATGGTCATAAATTTATAATCAAATAATATTATTTCAATTGGAATGAGGCATTTTGGAGCAGCCCAAAGCAAAGCCACTGGAACTTATGTTCAAAGTGGACAATATCATAACATTGTGGAGAGTCGTGTTCATCTAACAAACATCAGTTTGAACAAAGTTGCTACCAGCTTCTGGATCGATCTATAAAAATGGAGTGTTTCAAAACGCATCATAAGAATAGTAACCGGAACTCCATAGGCTTGTCAACCTGCAAAATCGTTAACTAAATTACTACATACCCACATGATCAAAAGCAAAATAAATGCTTCAACAGTGATGAAATAAGCAAATTTATGAAGTACATCTATCACTGGATATGAACAGAAGAGTTTTTCAAATTCTAAACTCAGAATTGCATAATGCCTGAAATCCATACCAGCCAGAAACAAAGAAACTAAAAATTGTTTCTTCTTTATGCCAACAAAGTTCTGTAAGAGATGTTCTTTTCCAGGAGGTTCACATGCAAATTCCTAGAGCATATGAAGTTGATCTAACTAGAGAGTCAAGGAGAAAGAGTCATTCAGTGGTAATAGAGCAATTCAATCCGATGAACTTCACATGAATCCAGAAATATATGAGGCTACAATTATCCTTGAATTTCCGTATTGGCATGCATTGCAATTATCAAGAATCTCTTACATTCAGAAGATACACGTTCAAACAATGCAATTGATTGATGTTACTTACTGGATTTGAAAATTTCTAAAACTGACAAGATACCTCCAGAGAGAAAGTTTCCAGTTGCCTAAGAATACCGGTTCTTGCTCATTCGAATTTCATCAATTATATTTAACGCCATAATGCCTTAAATTTATGGATTGTAAAGGAAACATTAAACGTGTGATGGCGAGACCGATCTGTAGTTTCTTGTAAAAGATGAGACGTTTAAGATCAGATTACAGATTCAATTTTCTAGTTGACGAATCAGATAAACAGATGAAGGAGTGAGACAAACGATTAGTAAATAAGAAGCATAATTGGACAATAAACCAGAGTCTTCTCCAACGCAAAACAACTCGCAGACACAAGATAACTAGCATTTCTGAGACATACTATACAATCATTCTTAAAATCAAGCCATAACCTAACCTCCGAAACCATACAAAGTCCTCCCCTGCCTTTTCAAGGCATAAACCACATCCATAGCAGTCACAGTCTTCCTCCTCGCATGCTCAGTGTAGGTAACAGCATCACGAATCACATTCTCCAAGAAGATCTTCAAAACACCTCTGGTTTCTTCATAGATCAATCCACTGATACGCTTGACGCCACCTCTACGAGCCAAACGGCGAATAGCAGGCTTAGTGATTCCCTGAATGTTATCTCTCAAAACCTTCCTGTGACGCTTTGCTCCTCCCTTTCCCAAGCCCTTGCCTCCCTTACCGCGTCCAGACATTTTCACGAACGATTAAGGAGAACGAACAGTAAGAGATTAGATTCGAAATTCTGAGTTTGACTACGGAAATGTGGTTTAGGGTATTTATAATATGAAAGCGCAATTCTGGACTGGCTTTCAAATTCGGAGAAGAATCGCGTCATCCGTTGGATTCTTTGTGAAATCGACGGCTGAAAAAAGAGCGATCCGCGTGAAACCTGTGCGGATCGAGATTGGCGGGCAGTGGGAAATTTCTGAACCGGGCAGCGGGAATTTTAAATTTGCTGCCCAAAATTACTTAATTATTTAATACGCCCAAAATATTAATTTTATTAGGAAACAAAATATGTGAAACGATATATAAGTAAGAAATATAAATATAATGCAAATATTCAATATTATTTACGTAATTAGAGATGGAATATTTAATTAATTAATATATTTCTTTAAACAAAACAAAATATTTACTGTCAAATATTGTTTAATTTTATTTATTTTAATAAGTTTCAATATTACTATGTAATAAACATTTAGCCATTGCTATCAATTAGTGTACTATTTATTTTTTTTCTTACATTATTGGTTTTGTTATTTGTTCTTAAGGAAATTAATATATATCAACGAGGGCTCGTCCTTTGTTTAGCCATTTATCATTCTACCGAAAATTCAAGTATAGTGTTGAACACAATTCATGGTGGGAAACACTCGCACTCTTTATTAATATCAATCGAGAAGAGAATACAAGACACTCTGTAAAATACTGCTACGGATTTCTTCGATGAAAACTTAGATAGAGTAGAGTGATAATTATAGTAGAGCCTACTCAATCTATACCTAACAAATCTAAATCTTTCTCCTAAAATATGCCGTATCCTGAGATCTGTACTAAAAAAGTACTCGTACCATTATTGGGCTCGACTCTATTAGACAATAAAATATTTAGTAACTCGTCATGCAGTATCCTGAGATCTGTACTAAAAAAGTATTCGTACCATTATTGGGCTCGACTCTATTAGACTATAAAATATTTAGTAACTCGTTAGACGTGAAATAATATTAATTAGTTGTTTCATTTAAGTTTATAATACACATATTCAGAGTTTTCTGGCTAGAATTTAGTTGAAAAAGGAATTAAGCACTCCGAATTGAAATTAAATATACTATATAAAATAAGAAACTATATTTATTATGAGTCACAAATTAAAATAAAATAAAATATTATATATATTTTATAATGTTTAAATAAAACATATATTTTAGATATTAAAATATATTATTTCATCCACCAAAATTTCGTGAAAAGTTGGCGTTAGAAAAGCTAGGGCAAGATCTACCAAAACTTCATCACCATTTCTTCAAATTGAGTTAGTTTAATGATAAAATGATCGATGAATGAGAAATCAACAGCACGGTGCTGCTAATCTTTTGACACATTTGAAGAAGTTCATATCCAAATTCATGCATAGTAGCGAAGAATCTGGCAAGGCTCGAAGACATCTCCAAAGAAAAGAGATCTATCGCAATGGAATTAGTATTCATCTCTAAGCTCAAGAACGCACCACCATTCATTTAAACATGTTCATCCTACAAATAATATGTTCCAACACTCATTCTTCTCAACAAACAATCTAAAAATTCGGTCTAAGCGTAATACATGTTCATAGTTTTAGTGGACAGACAATAATCACACGACGAACTAGAATTTCATTTGCCAGAACAACGATGAACAGCTTCAGAGAAAGACTAACAGAAATCTCAATGACTAGGAAATTAAATCCTAGATATACAATCATTCGTGAAATTAAACTCTAAACCTAACCTCCAAAGCCATACAGAGTTCTTCCTTGCCTTTTCAAGGCATAGACCACATCCATGGCGGTCACCGTCTTCCTCCTGGCGTGCTCGGTGTAGGTCACAGCATCGCGAATCACATTCTCCAAGAAGATTTTCAAAACACCTCTGGTTTCTTCATAGATCAATCCACTGATACGCTTGACGCCTCCTCTACGAGCCAGACGGCGAATTGCAGGCTTGGTAATGCCCTGAATGTTATCTCTGAGTACCTTTCTGTGACGCTTTGCTCCTCCCTTTCCCAATCCCTTGCCTCCCTTTCCACGTCCAGACATCTTTTCGACTGAAGATTGAAGAACGAACAGATAGTGAGATGGTCTCGGATTTTGATTTTGGTGCCGAACTGAGGCGATTTGGGGAATTTATGGGAGTGCGAATTCCGCGCCTAATCTTTTTGAGGTTCGTCTGGAAAGCGCCTTGTCCGTTGGATTTTAAGTCGATCGACGGTCTTGAATGTCGATCCGCGTGATACCTTTGTGGATTGTGCTTTGGCAGTGTAAAGTGATTTTTGTTTTGGCGGGCAGGGTCAAATTCCACGAACCGGGCCCAAAATATGGGGGAATAAAAACCCCCCATTTTTTAAAAATTTCTATTTTGAAATTACAATTTTAGACTTTTTGTTTTGTTTAGAATTTTACTCTTTTACCTTAGAATTTTATTCACAATTAAAATTCTTAAATTAATAATTACATCAATTTAATATTTTACAAAGACAAAGCGTATCGTATGCATAAATGAGTAGCGTTTGGTAGATGTTTCCATCGGTGAATATGAGTTGTGTTGCTCCATTCTCGCAAGGGCAGAAAATCCATCACTGTCTCGGCTGTGCTACCGGAAGCTCTGAAAAAGTCGGAATAGGAGAACACTCATCTTGGAGTGGGCTTACTAGTTATGCTTTCAGCAGTTATCCGCTCTGCACTTGGCTAACCAGCGTTTACCGTGGGCACAATAACTGGTACACTAGAGCTATGTCCTTCCCGATCCTCTCGTACTAGGGAAAGGTCCTCATATTGCTCTAACGCCCACACCGGATATGGACCGAACTGTCTCACAACGTTTTGAACCCAGCTCACATACCGATAATTTTTTTTAGACCAACAAAAAAAATATTCAAATGGGTTAGATGGACAACCCAATCCAACCCAAAAACAACCCAAATCGAAATACACATCATTATACTATACATAAAATCAAATAATAATGCCAACTTCGTCACTCTTATGATTCAATTACTTGAAATTATTCGGAGTAAAAACACTTTCTTAGAAAGTCCAATACTGCTAGTCTGCTACAAACAAATTCACGTACTAAAACTGATACCAGATATTATTATTAACAATAACATGAATAACACCATGCATTTTCCTATCTGCAAAATGCAGAACTAGCATCATTTATAGATAAAATTCAAGCTCCCAACAGACGAAGCAGGCGGACTCAGTCCTTTCCTTTACGATCACGACGACGGGAAGAAGATTCGATATTCAGGATCATATGCACTGACAATAACAGCAAAGAAAGCCCATATCATAAGGATGCTTATCACTCCAGTTCTTATCATCTGATCGAAGTTTCCATGTAAGTGATTTTCGAACTCAAACATCTGAGACCGTAAGATCGAATCGTCCCCATGAATTCCCTCAGTAATCAACTCTCTGTTCACCGTCTCATTTGTATCCAGTCGCTGTATATCGTGGAAATCTACTTTTGAACAATTCGTGCAGGAGCATTTGCCACCAAGATATCTGGGCAGTGTTTGCAGGTACTCAGATAGAACCTTTTCATATGTAGTCTCCCCCTCAATTTTCAACTTTTTCCGGGTAACAGGTTTCAAGATCTAATATAAATAAATCATACTTTGTTTAAGGAGAACTCAAGATTATACTTCGATTCATAATCAAATTATCAGCAAGGAGAAACAAAGTGCAAAAGCTGGAGGAATAATCTTACTTGAATAGAAGTTTGAGCAAGAAGTCGAACAACGGGAGGAAGCCGAATGACGAACAAACAGCCGAGAAGGTTTGGGAAGTGATCTTGCAGAAGGGAAGAACAATATCTCATCATTTGCATGGGAACTCTAAAGGGAGTTAATCCTTCACAATCCACTAAGACTGTGATTTGGGAATTTTCTGCATCAACTAACTCAACGACCCCATGTTCAACCTGAGATACTGCCATTAAAAAGCGTATTATACAGTCGACACGCTAAACAACGACCATAACAAGGAAAGCAAATCATATTATTAACAATGTAAGGGTGATGCCTAATGCTAAACAATGTTAAAATCAGAAATAGTCTTTCCAGCAATCTGGATATTGATCACACAAAAATTTATCATAATCAAGATTCTTGTTAGAAATTAAAAGATCAATATTGTCAACCTTTAGTAATAATGAAAATAGGTAAATTAAATGCACACTATCAGCACCTAAAACCTTCAAAATTTTTGTCACAATTAGAAAAATCAAGAAAAAGTTCACCCTCAAAATTAAGCAAACGGCTCCTATTGAGTAAAAAAGGGAGAACTTGATTTCTAAGAAGTCGGTGGGAGTTAAATATTGATAAAATTAAGAGACATACTGATGGCTTGGGTAAAACGGGGTTTATCTTCAGACGACAAGCTCATGCAAGCCAGCCCAAGCCGTACGATGAGGCAAGGCCTGCCCGTCAGATCAAATCCATGCCAATAGACCATATGTGACCACATATCAAGCTCTGAAGATGAAAGTATTTTGTAATTTTCTCTCCAGCGAATTGTCTTCTTAATTGAAGATAACAAAGATGTAAAGTCACCATTTGCAGCTGTATAGAATCTTTGAAGCTCATTTTCATTAAATCTGAATGAAATAAAAATGTGGTAATTAGCTGCAAAAAGGGAAGCCTATGAATTCATGCACAATCCCACCAATAACAACCACCTATAAACACACAAAGTCAAGTTAAACCAAGCAGGCATATAAAAAAGGAGATACTGAGAGTAATTAATAGGAGGTAGACAGAACTTTTAAGTTAAATAATACTTGGTACCTGTTGTTAATATTAACATAGGTCTCATCATATTCACAGAGTCCTAAGGCTAAACTTTCAGTCTTGCATCTTCAGTCAACAACAGCTATAAGATCTACAGCAATTCAAATTAGAAATTACCTTTCTGGCAAACTAAAACCCTGACTTTCCAGCTCTTTAGAAAGGGAAACCAACCAACTTTCAGGTTCAGTACTTTGTGGAGCCTCATCACAGGCCCTGCAAATTATGTGAACGATTTAAAATTTAATAGAGTGCAGAGATTACAGAAAACACCCAAAAGTCGAGCAGAAGTTAAACAAACGATTCTTTAAAAAATCATCAACATTGAAATAGAGAGAACATTCACAAAATGTTGGAAAATGGTGAATAGACTATTACAATCGAATATTAATATCGACATTGAAAATGTCAAGGGTTGATTTTCCAAAAAGTGTCAATAGAATGTAGAAGAAAACATTGATACATATAAGGGAGAATGAAGAAAGGTGTGGGTTGTCTATCCCCCATTGAAAAACAAAAAGAAGATGGGAATCTGCTACGAGCTTTTAGCTTAACAGTAAGTGGAAGTAAAAATAAATAAATAGCTGTCCATTGATGGGGCAGTGATTAAATCGGTTGACATATCCTAAGTCATTTATGTTTCGTGGAAGTAAACAACCTGCCATTAACGTTGAGGAAGAACTAAACTATCCCATATAGATATATAACATACATTGAATACCGAAATGTGGACATGTCAACTGACTTTTTATTTCTTGATTCTACTTCTAGACTACAGTAAAAATAACAAAGGTCCTTTCAGAATTTTGATCTAAAGCGTAAAAGTTAGCCTTCTAGTGCCATTTCAATACAGTACCTTGCATCTGTGGGAGATTTTTCAGAAGATAGTTCTGAGATCATTTCAGAATATGAAGGGGAATCATTGATGTCATCTGAGTTACCACCCACAGTCTCTGTCTCTGTCTGATCAGGGAGTGATGTTGCTATTGATAGTACAAGTATTGGCTTTGACAACATCTGGAAAAATAAAGGTAATATATAATGCACTGAAGAAACAAAGCATATTAAGAATTTAAGATGGGAAGAACAGGAATCATCGGTTTCCAAAGTTCAGGAGACTGCATCTGCAATTCTTGCCATCTTGACTAAAGCAACTGAAGGATGTAGATCGCGCACATGTTTGCACAAGTAACATTGGTAAGAAAATGAAGGTTTTGAGTTAAAGAGCAACTAAGCTTTAGCATATTTCAGGAATTAGCTTAACATCCCGTTCCAAGTTCAAATTATGATTTAAGATGAACCAATTGAGGCAAGCACTCCACATTATCATGTCCAATGCAGAATAGGGTCTGCATAATTAACTACCATTGAGCAGGTTATGGACATTATCAAGACATAAAAGGGAACATGCTTAATAAACACGCTGCACATACAAGTAAACATAAACCAACAACTTACACTCAACAAAATAATGTGAGAACCATAATAAGCAGATAAGGCCAATGAAGATTTCATCAAAGACTAGATCATATGGGTGACTTGCGTCTAAATTACGATGTGAAAGTCATAATTAACCAAGTTAACAGAACAGACCTGCATGCCTTTGACTAAACCTCTGAAAGGAGTCCATCTCTGAATCCACTTAAATGGTGGATAGCAAAGAACCTGCAAAGCTTGAAGACCTCGCCAAGCAAAAGGACACCTAAACTTTGAGAACCTTCTAACTGTCTCTAGCGCAGCAACTTTGAGCAAGAAAAGTGTCACCTGACCAACTGCACCATTCACAATTCTGCTCTGTCTAAATGAAGTTACACTCCGTATAGCATTATTTGAATATGCTTTTGAGTGAGAAACGGCAATTGAGCATCCTCGTGGTTTTCTACTTCCACCAACACCAACTATACCTGATCCTGAACTAGGTAACGTGTCCTCCATTGAAAAATCTTATGAATTTGCAACCTGATCTTCTACTAACAGCAGAACTTGAAGAGGGAGAATGATCGTCTGTCCTTAATAAAATTGCTACAAACTACCGGGATCCTACGCAAAATAAATAAATACATAGTACTGCGAAAAGCACTTTTTTAGGATGATAAAGCCACAGAAAGTTTCCTCATGCATCATCCATACAAAAACAAAGAACAGGCCAAGACTGTAAAGATTTCAGAAATGAAGATTGCTGAGTATTGTCAACCTGCAAAATCGTAAATCAAATTACCATAAGTCAACCTATCCCCAAGAGACGATCAAATGCATTAAAACCGTTAAATTAAAGAAGAAAAAGACAAAGGAATTAAATACAACACATCGAATCCAAAAAAAACAAAACGTGGATTTCAAAGAGCAAACAGAAACCACGCATAAACCTATTTCCGCACACGAACAAACTGAAACCACACATAAACAATACAACCTCTGACGTTTATACATCTCCGAATCAGAAATTTAATCGGCAAGATCACAGGCATCGTTTGCAAACAAAAATCATCATTATTCGTGCAGCAAAGCATCCAGATCATTCAATTATCACAATTGATGCAAAGAAAACACGAAATTAAGGAAAATAGTACCAGGAGTTGATTTGAGGCGAAGTGTTGGCGTAGTATCTAAGCGGAGAACGGCATTTGTGTGTAGGATCGGGCCTGTGAACGGAATGGCGACGAGAGAAGTGAGAAAGAAGGAAGACGCGGGAGGGTTAAAGGTCAGGACGTGGGCTGTAGGCGCCTTATTCTTCCGTTGGGTTCAGTAGAGAAAGGGGCTAAAAGGTAAGAGATCGGGCGTAAGGTGCTAATTTGTAGAATCAAAAGGATGGTGTGAGCTCACTTGTCTTCTTACACGCTCCATTCATTGCCCTTTTTAACTCACCTTTAACACTCTCACTTCAACTTACACTCGAATTTCGTGGAATCTACTTTGAATGGATCGGTGAGAATCACTTACCGTTAGATAAATGGAGTAAATTTCTATTTTTCTGTTACAAAAATATGTATATATTTATTTATTTATTTTGGCTAATAACTCAAAATACTTTTATTTAATATATTATAATTTATTTATTTTGGCTAATAACTTTTTATTTTCAATATGTTATAATTTATTTATTTCGGCTAATAACTCAAATGAAATTATGAGACAAAACAATCAACCCTTATAAATATTATACTTATATATTAAAACATTAAAAGTTTTTTGGATAATGATTTTAATATTTAAGTTAAATTGTTATAATATTAAATTTTAATTTTTTTTAGAAATTAAGTTGGTAAACACATACATACATACATACATACATATATATATATATATATATATATATATATATATATACGCATTAAAAAATGAAAATTATGGGTTCCATTATAAATTAAATATAGTATACCCAACCTGAATCGACATATTTTTTTTTGTTTTACGCCCCGTAGTTCTTCTTCAGTCAAGTTTCGGCACGTGCAGGTACAATTAGTAGAATAACAAAAATGTGTTCCTTGTCATTACTATGTTTCCTCGTCCTTACTATTTACTCGCGTTGAAGAAAAATTCTTATATAATCAATTTGGTAGGAATGAAAAATAAAAACAGGAAAGGGAGGAATAAATCCTAAATCTGTAGGGATGATTTTGCAGAGATAATTTCGCAGAGATGAAAAATAAAACCAGGACCGGAGAAGGACTCGGAACTCGTGAACATCTTTAGTTATAAGAAGAATTTGAAATATTGCTAATTGACATATTCGTTTTAAAATTTTTATTATTTAAAAATTCCACCATTATTTTTTAAATTTCATACTAATTTCAAACTTATTAGAAAGACAAAAAAACCTTCAAAACATTGAACCTAAAGAATGCTGTCTCTAACGTTCACAGGAAGCAGCAGCTCTTATGGGAGAGGCGTTTGATGAAGATGGTGCAGATTACGATTAGTCTCGGCTGGGAACGCGAACATCGGAGCCGAGGAGGTTAATGTTGGGTCGTTGGGGTGGAGGAGGCAGGGAACAGAACCGAATTTACATACTCATCTTCTTCAATCTCCTCAACTTTTCATTAACGAACATCAATAAATCGGTTCTATAAACATCATAACATGTTCTAATCGCACTTTCAATCTGATTAAAAAACAGCGCAATGCGAGAATCAGACCCGAATAATCAATCAAGGAAGCAAGGGTAGCTAAGAACACATAGAACCAAAACAAAGCTAGTTTCAGGAGATGAAACTAATATGTATTATTGGTTCAAAAAGAAAGAGAAACATGATGATCAAGTAGCAGTTAATCCAAATCAATGCATTTACAATCTTATTGTATAAATAAGATTAAATCTGGCAGTTAAGCTAAGCTTGGTGTAAGGTGTTATCTATTCATGATGAACAGCACAAACATTTCTCAGCAACAACTGTGTGCCCGCCGCCATTCTGAAAGAAACCATAATGTTCCAATCAGATAAACTTGGGCAGTAGAAGATGGTATTTAAGATCAAAGGAAAAAAATAGATTAAAAACATATTTCCCCTTTTAATTTCATAAACACCAGCAGTTCTTTTGCTACGCCCTTGCGAAATCACACCGAAAACCACCCTTTATATCCCTCCGATCAGTGCCTCCTTCAAGATAACACCAGCTCGTTTGCTCCGAGATGAGGGCGAAGGCAGACACGAACTTCATGTTCTTCTGGACCAACGCGATGTTTAGGCACCATTATCTCTAGACCAGTACCTGTCTCATCTCCATATGCTTCTAGCTTTGCATCGTCCGGGATCCTGGTTGGTAACGGAATTTCCCTTATGAACTCTCCCGGAGGGCAGTGCTCGGGTGATGGATCGGTGAGCTTGAATGTTCTGTCGTTTCTTTTCACAAAGGGCATGCATCCTGTGCTCACTGATGTTATCTTTACAACCCCATGAGTGAGGTTGTTCCACCAAGTCACTTTAACTCGTTTTAGATCAGCTAAAGGCAAGCTGACGATTATTAAGTATCCTTGCTCGTCCTCGTAGATCGTTTTTGCAGCTGTAACAGGACCATAAACGTTCCTCATTGCCCCACTGAAATCATTTAACCATGGAGGTTCAACTGGATGGATTTCTATATCCTGAACTCTCTCATTATGTTGGCTAATGAGCAAACAACAGTCTTCATCATTCCCATGAAGAAACAAATCCTTCTTCCGCTTGTTGCCTTTTGGTGACAGATCCATCCCTCCGCCATTTACATGGTTCGTTGGTCGGGTTGACAGGTTAAGACTAGCCCCATTTAACAATTTTCTCGGAGGAGGATGCAAGTTGGTCTTCAAGGGAGGAAGGGGTCTTTCCAGCTCAAATTCTGTGCTGGGAAGGTTCCTCCACGAACAAAACTCACTTGCTTCTGGTGGGATAGAGAAGTTAAGATCCCTCCCTGTAAGTTCTATCCATCTTTTCTGCTCCTCCTCGTCAAGACCTTTGAGATTAGGCGACGGAAGTAAATCGATGCCATGCACACATTGAGGATTCGACAAGCCCCTGTAATGCTTTCGCTGCATCTTGTGAGACCGAACAAACCCCCTGTCAACGCTATAAGGGAAAGTGCGTTCACCTTGCCGAGAATGTCCATTCATATAACTCCTGAGCTGCATTTTTCCAAGTGCATTCTCTGGCCTTTCCTTAAAAACCCACATATATATATTCTCCATATCATGTTGAACCATGAACCACTCAAGGTCTAGATCAGACTTGTCAAACCCAGAAACCCCATTACTGTCCCGAACGATTTTGCACTTCGATTTCTCATTCAACACTGGCTTAAAATAATAAGTAAAGAAAAACCAGGCACCCCACACACTGTCTAGTCTCTTTGAGAACTTACGTCCAGTCTTAGGCAGATTAAGAAGAGCATCAGTTTCATTAATTTGGGTTCCCAGACTAACATCCAACATGTCAAAAGGATCTGAATTCCAGGGCTGTGGAGGAGGACTGCGCTCGGCTGAAAGCGGAAGATTGATATCGGGCGGTCGGGAAAGAACAACAGGTCGATTCAACTCTCGCTCAAGTTCTTCATGAGACATAGAACTTGAATCCATTGACAATAGTGTAGATGGGTGATGATTTTCCATAGACAAACTCGTTAACAAATCCTCTCCCATGTCCTTTCAGCGCTCAACCCAGAATCAGTCCTTATTTACTCACAGTTCCAATAGGAAGAAACTACCACCTCCTAACACATCCAGACAAATCCAGCTTCCCAGATAAAATCAAACCCCATACTCAACAACAATCAACAATTTTCACCACCAAATTTCACCTCAACATTCAAAATCATCGTCTACTTCAACAATCAAAATTGAAACTCCCAAACAAAACCCACGAAAACGATTGGGAAAAAAAAAATCCCAAAATAACACAATAATCAAGACGAAAACAAAACCCTAGATGGATATAAACAATAAATTCGCATACAGCAGAGTTCCAAAAACAAAAAGAAAGCGAACCTATCCAAGATTTGTGTACGCCAATAATTCCGAGAAATATAGAACAAAGAAACGAAACAACTTACAATTAGTATTAGAGAAATTAGGGCAATCAAAAGAGATTCGAATTTCGCGATGGATATCCAATTGCGGAGAATTACAGAGCCCTTTTACAAACCGCAAGAACAACGCTCATCTCCCCCTCCAAATCCAAAGCCCTCCGGAGTCCAGAAAGAGAGAAGTGACGAAGAGTTTGAGGAGAACAACAACGATAACGGTGTCCGTTAATCAGACCGCTTAACTTCGACGGAGTTATTATGAAGTAGGTTAAAGAACAACGACGGCGCTTACTAGCGGTGACGGCGCTTATTTTCATTTTTCCCTTTTCTACCCTTTTCCATTTATTAGCCGAGGCTGTGAATGTGATGTAACATATGGGCCATGGGCTCATTTAGTATTGGGCCCTATATTTCATAGTCCATATTATTGGGCTAGTACTCGCGTAATCCAAGGCCCATCACAGTATTCGGTCCATTATGTCCTGGTCCATCTTATATTTACAATATATTTTTATATTTTCCAAAAAGGAAAAATCGAATTATTATAAAATTATAAAATATGCTAATAATAATCAACCTATGAAATTATGCAATCATGGGAAACTTTTTGTNAAAAAAAAAAAAAAAAAAAAAAAAAAGTCAAATACGACACGAGCTTTTGAACTAGATTTAACTTGTTATTACCGACATTAAAATTTGTAAATAACCAGAGATTCAAAATTTAAATTAGTAAAAATATTTTCATTTAACGCGGAATTTAACTATATGGACACTCGTGAGGGAGAGAAGAAAAAAAAAAAAATATATATATATATATATATATATATATATATATATAAATGGTTTTAAAAATATTCCCATTTTTTTAGTTTTAATAAAATCATTAAATTTTTATAAATATTTTTAAAATTATATTTTTGGTATAAAAATCGTTAAAAATGTGGAATAAAAAATGGAGGGTAAAATTGTAATTAATTGAGTCGATTTTTTGTGTCATTTAAAATATTTATGAAACGTCAAATGGATTACATTAATTAAGTACTTATAATTTAGTCTACTTCTAATAATCGTTGTCTCGTGTAAAAATAAAAATAAATAAAGTAACACGCGATTAAATAAATAAATTAAATTAAATTTATACATTACATTAAAAATAAAAAAATAAAAAAAAAACACGTTATATAATAATTTTAAATAAGATAAATTATTTATGGAAGGTGAAAAAGAGGAGGGAGGAGGATTCTCCTGTGTTGCATTCAAAGGCAATCAATGGGGAAAAAAAGAAAATAGTATAAAAGTTGGTTTTACACGCATTTGGGTAACCCACCCATGTGAGCTGCCATCCAAGCAACCCCCACATACTACTCTTTCATTCCACTCTCTTCCAAAATTCCCCTAATTCTCTTAGTTTAATCTCTGTGGGCTTCGTTTCTTCTTCATCTTTTGGATGATTTCTTTCTGAAATTAATATGAATCGGATTTTTGTTCGCATCTGTTGATCGTGCCTGCTCCTTCATTCGTTCCGCTTTTTAAAGGTAACTTCCTTTTCATTACGCCTTATTCTCTCTCAAGAACATTTCTGGAATTGCTTTTGCGTATGTTTCAGGCAATAATCTTACTGATTCTGAAGCGTTGTTTTGTTCTGTACTGTTTTGTTTACTGTTCTTGAGGCTGTTTGGTTATTGTTGCGCTGAATTTGAGGGTTTCGTCGATTTCTTGTCATGTTTTTATGAGGTTTTAGATTGTGGAGTTCTATTTCTGTTTTGGAAAGCTTGGGAGTTTCTTTTCATTACGCGTTATTCTCTCTCAAGAACATTTTTGGAATTGCTATTGCGTATGTTTCGGGCAATAATCTGAATTTACTCCTCTTTTCATTACACGTTCTGAAGTGTTCTTTTGTTCTGTTCACTGTTCTTGAGACTATTTGGTGATTATTATGCTGAATTTGAGGGTTTCGTCGATTTCTTGTCCTGTTTTTATGAGGTTTTAGATTGTGGAGTTCCATTTCTCTTTTGGAAAGCTTGGGAGTTCTTTTCATTACGCGTTATTCTCTCTCAGGAACATTTCTGGAATTGCGATTGCGTATGTTTCAGGCAACAATCTGAATCTACTCCTCCTTCCATTACACTGAAGCGTTCTTTTGTTCTGTTCTGTTCTGTTCTGTTCACTGTTCTTGAGGCTATTTGGTTATTATTGCGCTGAATTTAGGGATTTCGTCGATTTCTTGTCCTGTTCTTATGAGGTTTTAGATTGTGGAGTTCCATTTCCCTTTTGAGAGATTGGATTTGAGGTTTTGATTGTTAATGGCGGCGATATGAGATTCTTCCCAATTTAGGGGATATGATTTCTTTCAGTGGATTAGGAATCGGATTGAGTTTGGTTTTCGGGTGCCTTCTGTTTGCTCTTGTTGCCGAGCTTTACTATCTGTTATGGTGGAAGAAGAGAAGCTTTAACTCAGAGGTTGAAGATGAATTCACCAGTTATGCTAAGGAGTTCTTCCATCTAATTTGCTGGAGAAGGAGTTCCTCTTCTTCTTCTTCAATTCAAGCCAACAATTCCCTAAGAAATCCAGAAATTAGAAACCAAGAACCGGACATTGAAATCGGTTCTAGCAAGGATTTGTTGTTGAAATCATCTGGAGGAGAAGATGGAGTGGAGTTAGAGCTGATGAGGCTGCATAATCTTGCAGGCCCTCCAAGATTTCTCTTCACCATTAAAGAGGAAACCAAAGAAGATTTAGAATCAGAAGATCGAAGCAGAAAGGGATCAAGAACAAGAAGCTTAAGTGATCTTATCTTAGCTCTTGATACTCCATTTCTCACTCCCTTGCCTTCTCCTCCATTCAATCCACCCTCTCCCTTGAGTTCTTTCAAACACCATGGATTCAATATAAACCCACTCTTTGAATCATCAACAGATTTCGATTTAAACAGGCTCATATCTTCACCTCCCCCAAAATTTAGATTCTTAAGGGAAGCAGAAGAGAAACTGTACAGAAGATTGATGGAAGAATCTCAGAAAAAAGCTTGTAAAAATGGTGGGTCGATTCAAAATCCTGAAACTCCAGCCATTTCCAACCCCATAGCTGCAGCTGAAGACGAAGAAGATGATGAGGTTTGTTGTACAAAAGAGAAAGAGCTTCAAAATCATTATGTCTCACAGTATTCTTCAAGTTCTTCACAGATTCTTCCTTTAGCTTCTTCTCCTCCTTCAGGCCGTAGATTTGATCATGTTTTCATTACATAGGTCTTTATGATTGAATTTGATCGTTCCCTTCAAGTTCTTCAAGTTCTTCACAGGTTTGATTGAAATTTAGTGAATTAATTGTTGAAATTTTGGAAATCTGACACTCTCTTTCGGATATCGACAAAACCCAATTATTATTACATTGTCTTGTTCAACACCCAAGATAATGTTGATGAAATTTAGTGAATTAATTGTAATTTTGAAAGGCTTGTCCTTTTTGGTAATTTCACACTCTTGTTCTTTCCTAGATTTAACTTCCCCCCAGTTTTTGTAGTGAGAGAACACTTGCATTCATTGTTAAATTACAATTTAAACCCGTTATTT
Source organism: Cucurbita pepo subsp. pepo (assembly GCF_002806865.2). Classification (NCBI taxonomy): domain Eukaryota; kingdom Viridiplantae; phylum Streptophyta; class Magnoliopsida; order Cucurbitales; family Cucurbitaceae; genus Cucurbita; species Cucurbita pepo. The sequence continues at coordinate 6,001,413 of NC_036642.1, forward strand.
TCCTGAAATAATAAAATCTATTTCTTTAATTTCTCTCATTATTGTTGGTCACACATGAAATCAGAATCTTCTTTCATTTTCAAACTAAAAATTAAAAATAAAAAAAAATATTGAACTTTCATTTTCATAGAATTAAATTCTAACATAATAAATTTTGAATTTAATTCCAATCCTTGAACTAATGGATAAATCATTTAATAATCATTTAATTTTTAGTTTTTTAAAAAGCAAGCTTATAATTATTAATTTTTGTTTATTTCTTAACTACGTTTTTTAACTATGTTGTTTTAAAACAATTTTGAAAAATAAAATTAATGTGGTTTTCAAATAAATTTGATAATTTTTTTTTTTAGAAAAAGAAATACGATACTTGTAATATAAAAATGATGAGAAAATAATTATAGTTTTTTAGAAATAAAAAGTAAATAATTATCGTATTTAAAATTTTATCGTCAATTTTTATTATTTTAACATATAAACACATCTCATTATCATCACTTTATCAATATCTATGCAAGAAATTCCACTAATCTTTTAATAAATTGTATTGAATTTTAACAATTGTTTTAATTACTAAATATAAAAAAATTAATTGTTTGAAAATAATATAAAACATTAAATGCTGACGTGGTAAATGAAAACTTCACAATTAATGTAAACATCAGTCATTTTGGCGTATATGAAATTCAAAATTGAATGACAAACAGTTAAAAAAAGGACAGAGACCGTTTTAACTGAAAGGGAGAGAAAAAAACAAACATGTATCTTTCTTTACCATAAATAACGTTGCAATTTGAAACTTTTTTAAAAATGTCACAATAAAATAAGAGAAAAATCAATTTCTACTCCTAAACTTAATATATATCAATTTAATTTATACTATTTATTAGGTTCTAAAATAATATTGATTTGTATGTGGGCAAATTGGTAAATATATTTTTAGAAAAATATAAATATAAATATAAAAAAGATTTATGTTAATAAAACCCAAAATTTTAGAAATATAATTGATTTTTTCCCTAACAATAAGATAATGTAGCGTGGTTTTTAAATTAAATAATATTATATTAAATTACAAACAAGACCGTGTTTATTTAGTCCGTATATTTAAAAATAAAAAAAATAAAAAGTTTAATAAGTGACAAATAACTAAGTTTCCTTACAATTTTATGTATGTTTAGAATCATTAAAGTTAGACATAATCAATTTTGTTGGTAAAGCCGTTTAAATCTTAAACAAGTTTTCTTGCCTTCATATTACATTTTACCGTTATTGATTGAGAATCATATCCATGACTGGAAGTAATTTAAATTTAATTTAATGGATAAATAAATAAATAATTAATTAATTAATGTGGAAACAAAAATAATAAAAGAATAGAGTGATTAGACTAAAGAAAAAAAGAATAATAATAAAAAGAATGGGATTATTTACCAACAGAATCCTTTTGATTGCAATTTAAAAAAAAAAATATTTGGACCCAAAAAAAAAAAAAAAATAATAATATATATTTTAAAAAATAAAGTAATTAAAATAGAGAAAGAATGTTATTGTGGAAGCGTTGAAACGAAGGACACTGAGTTAGCTGTCTCTGTGGGTTATTTGATTGAAAAGGCCAATAATAATAATAATAATAATAAATAAATAAATAAATAAATAAATAATAATAGTAATAATATAGAGGGGGAGACCGAGACAGAACATGGTTACATGTTGGAACAAAGAGTGGGGCCCAGTTTAAGGTGGTCCAATGTAAAGGGTCAATTAATTGGTTCATTGGGCTGACCCCATTTCCATTATTATTCCATCCCCACTTATCAAGTTCGAATCCTACCCCCTCCTTTTTTTTTTCTTTTTTTTTTTTCTTTTTTTTAATATAATATTTATCATTATCTTATTCCCATATTCCTGTTTTAAGATCAAGCTAACACATTAACAATTAATAATAATAATAATAATAAATTACATATTTATTTCGTGTTAATTGTTCGTTTAAATTTTAATTTTGTATTTAATTGGTCGTTCAACTTATAAAAATATACAGTTTAAAAAATGTATCATATACTTTCTTATCTATAAAGATTACGACTCTCCACAACGGTATGATATTGTCCACTTTGAACATAAGCTCTCATGGCTTTGCTTTGGGCTTCTCCCTACAAATGAAGTTAGTATTTCTAGCCCGTAGGGTAAATCTTATTTGAATATTTGAAAATAAATCAAACAGATGTTTTACCTGTTTATTTTTTTAATTTAAAAATAAAAAATTGGTTTTTTTTTTTAGGTTAGATCTAAAAAAAATGTTCCAGTTCAATTCACGACCACTCTTATTTTCAGACACAAATATAAATGTTTCGAGACTAAAATTTTTGAGATTCTCGCGAGTTTCATTATTTTTAAAAATTATAGATTTTAAAAAGGAAAAACGTGTGAATCTAATTATGTGATAAATAGGAACACAACATCATGACAATGAAACACAGCCATGATTTACAATTATTAAAGCAACCATCGTACGATGAATCGAAGGTTTCACGAACAAAACTGGGCTCCGCTTGTTGCCTGTCGGTCCACGAAAACGGCCCATGTTTTAGAGAAGTTTTTGGGCCTAAGCCCAATAGAGAATTGGATCAGCCTCCCAAAATGGACTGAGTTGAGATAAATGGGCCATAAGGAAACATCGGGCCCATATTTTTTTCTTCTAATTTTAAATTCATCCTTTTTTACCACAGTTACCATTTGATTTTGGATTTATTAAAATTACTTACAAATATATTTTCTTTAATTATTCATTTATAGTAAAATGACGTATAATTATATTCTAAATCCCATTTAATCGAGGTCACGAGCACTCCTAAAATTTGTAAGTAGCTACCATCACGAACAAGTTAACAGTCTTTGAATATTTTGTTCATTAACTCCATCAAGTGCGGAATTAGTCCAATTAAGGGTATCACCGTAAATTCACAGTGTGTGTATAGGCTTTTGATAACTATTACAGTAAGAAAATTCCATCAATGAAAATCATCACGAATCTCTTAGAAAATTCATGAACTCTGGGTTCCCGTGCTCCTCATGAAATTTGTTCAATTCCAGCCAGCTCGCCCCATGTCTATTTCTGTCAAGGTATGGTCAGTGGTTGCAAAGGTTCGGATAGCCACAACTATCTTAGAAAAACAATTTTGTGGTCAAAACGTCTATGATTTGGGTCTTCTTCTCTGGTTAATGTCGTGATCGAAGCAATTTTTAGTTAATTTTTATATGATTAACTATGACGTTAAATTGTCTCACGATATATGCGATCGATTAAAAAAATAAAACTAAACTCCAATCATACAAATAAAAACGATAACTTTTAAAATCATACGGACCCAACGAGATTTGAGTGTGTTGGTGGGATGGTCAAAGGAAACACGAAAGATGGACCGCACTGAGCCACTACTCCTTTTTTATTTGGTACCTCATCCCCACCCCACCCCCATGCATTACGTGATGAACCAAAACTTATTCTTTCTCTCTCTTACTTTCGCTCGTATAACTATATTATTATCGACCCTTTTATCCAAAGATGAAGCAAGTGAACCCGATAGGCCCCGCCCCACCCCTACCATGAAATTATGTTGACGATGCTAGTAATCGTAATGGTAAGAGTGAGGAAAGTTGTCATTTTCCTTTACGGTCCACACAACAGAGTCGTGTCAGGTGAAAATACACGTAGTAACGTACAAACATAATAAATCTACACATATTCCATCGTATCATTGTGAAAGACTTTTTGTTTATCTTCTTGAGTTCCTGGAAACTCTGTTCACATGCTAGAGTCCAAGCAAAGGGTTTGCCCTGTTTGGTTAACTGGGTTAGCGTTGAGGAAATTTTGGAAAAGTCCTGAACGAATCTTCTGTAATATCCAGCTAGCCCTAGAAAACTCCTCACCTCTGTGACTGTGGTCGGCTGTGGTCACTTCATCACTGCTTCTATCTTAGCTGGGTCCACTGTAATCCCCTTGCTTGACACCACGTGACCCAGAAATGCAACTTCAGACAACCAAAACTCACACTTAGAGAACTTGACATACAACTGCTGGGCTCTTAGTATTGTCAAGACTTTTCTTAAGTGTATTTCATGATCTGCCTCTGACTTAGAGTATACCAGAATGTCGTCGATTAACACTATGACAAAAGTGTCTAAGAATTCCTTAAACACCATGTTCATTAGTTCCATGAAAATTGCTGGTGAGTTGAATTTATTACATATAAATGATTGATGGGTAAGGACCTACTTTGTCTCGTTTTCTTTTCTCGATTCTCCGAATCATGCCATCCCGAGATCTTTTGTAGAGGCAGCTACATGCTCATGCTCCCTACGAAGCTAGGGTTTTTTTTCTTCTCTCTCGTTTCGTTGAAAAAACGCTTTTTTTTTTCTTCTTTCTTAAGAAACAGACAAATAATTGAACAAATTGTATCCAACACATTCAAAATGTTTGGACCATAAAAAGCCATTTTTTTTTCTCTCAACTACCTACCCAAATTGGATATGGTCTATATATATATATATATATATATATATTATAAGTAAATTTATTTATTATTATTAAAATAAAAAATAAAAAAAATTGAAAAAGATGGATAATCTTGGGTGCAATTATTCTTGATGAAATTAATTGAGGTAGGAACCAAAGCATCTGCCATCCACAATTTTAAAGTGACATTTTGTAATGGGTCTAAAAGACAGCTACAAGACAAATAAGCCCCACATTTATTTATTTTTTTATTTTTATTTTTTAATTCTTAAAGTATATATATATAATCCCACATCGAGTGGAGAAGGGAACGAGTATCAGTGAGGACGCTGCGTCTCGAATGAGGTGGATTGTGAGATCTCACATCGGTCGGAGAAAGAAACGAAACATTGTTTATAAGGGTATAAAAACCTTTCCTTAGCCGATGAGTTTTAAGAACTTTAAGGGGAGCCCAAAAGAGAAACCCTGAAAAGGACAAAATATCTGCTAACGGTGGACTTGAACCGTTACGGTATATATATATATATAAACTTTAGTTAAAAAGTAAAAGCTATAACTTTTTTATTTATGTGCTTATCCATTAATTAAAACACGACATCTCTAAATTTTCTCATGTCCTATATAATTAAAAAAAAAGTGACTCTACAATCTACGATCAATAATTAGGGTTTACCTATGAAAGTAGGATAAAATGTTACCGTTTAGGTTTTGCAAGCTGACCCCACTTAGTATCTATCATTATATATCTAAATTAAGTCAAGACCGTCATAGATAAAAACAACTTTTTTTAAGGATCTTTTTACCCATACGTGTCTCGAATTAAGTTGAGACAGCTGAATCTACCATGCTTCAGGTGGGATTGTTACCAACCAGTGACGTAATCTAAGTTCAATTCTACACGAATCATTCGAGAATCACTACTAATTTGTATCTTTACTGCACTTTCACGAAACTTTCTCCCCTCATAAACCCTAATTTTTTTTTCTTCACAATAAAAACAAAAAGATATCAAAAGAAAATTGCGAGAGATTAAAGGGTTTCCCCTCTTCCCCCTCTTGCCTTTGCCTTTAATTTCCTTTTTCCTCTTCCCTTTAGCTCTCAAAGATCCATTCTTTTTCATTGAAAATGGCTCATTCTTCTCTTCCAATCTTCGTCGATCTGCCGAATTGGCCACCGGTAACCTTTCAATTCTTTCGAGTCTTTCGTGTTCTTCTGTTTTTCGGGTTAAATTCGGAGTTTAGTGATCAATTTGCTTAATGGGTTTTGTTTTTTTTTTTTGGATTTCTATTCATGAATCAGTCAAATCAGCCACAAGGAAATGATCAGCATCAACTTCCGGCGTTCATGCTGCCTCCTCAGCCAACGGCGGCTCGTGGCAGCGGAGCCCGACCGGGTTCTATGGCGTACCGAGCAAGGTTGGCGATGGTACCGCAGCCGGAGATGGCACTAAAATGCCCACGTTGTGATTCTACAAACACCAAATTCTGTTATTTCAATAATTACAGCCTTACTCAGCCGAGACACTTTTGTAAAACCTGCCGGCGGTACTGGACCCGTGGCGGCGCTCTTAGAAATGTGCCCGTCGGTGGAGGGTTTCGTAAGAACAACAAGAAGAAGAAGAAATCTAACCGATCTAAGTCTCCAATTGCTACTCAAATTGAAATGGGTAAGTGTCAAATTCATCTCTTTTGATTTAAATTTTTTGAATTTTGAATAAAAAAAAAATGTTTTTGAATTATTTATTTAAGGAAATTCAAGAACAATTGAGAGCCATTTCCCATCACAATCTTTTCAATTACCTTCAATTCCATCTCTCTCTCGCTTTGGAGCAAACAACTCAGCCCTAAACTTCGCCGGAATTCACATCGGAAACACAAATTCCGGCAGGGAATTGGAGCAATGGCAGCGTTCTCAGCAACAACTGCCGTTCATCATCGCCGGACTCGAACCACCGACTCCCGCCACTGCTTACCCACAAAACCTTCAAACCGAAGTCGACAACTTTGGTTGCCACCAACAAGTTCAGAATTCGACACCCTTTTTTAGGATTCCGATGAAAAACAAAGAACAAGAACAAGAACAAGAACAAGGAATTTTATCGAACTTCTTACGACCAGCGGATCAAAACAGCCACTTTTGGGGATGTGATCATCAAAATTCATGGACGGATTTATCAGCTATCAGTTCATCTTCAAGCAGCCATCTTTTGTAAGAATTTATGTTAATGTAACCTTAAAAAAAACAAAAATAAATGTAGAGAGTCAATATCGTGATGTTCTAAATTTGGTTTGCCGTGTTCTTATTTTAAGAAAAACCCCTCCTTTTTCTTTGGGTATCAAATTATTTGTTTAATGTCACATATTTTAATATAATGTTATATCATATGTTATGAAAAAAATAGGTTCATGGGTTTCAAAAATATCTTTATCGTCAAGGTTCAAGGTTTTGATAGAATACGGTAGAGTTTTGTTTCATCAATATCCTTAAAACTTCAAAAATACCCTCAAAGTAACTCTTACAAAGATAGAATTTCAGTTAATTTCCATTTACCGATCTCATCTTTTACGAAACTGATCCCCTTTTGACTGTACAAGAATATGTGGAGCAATTAAATGGCAGAGAGGAGTGAGAAAAAATGTAGTGTGAGAAAGTTGTGGTGAATGCTTTTTTTAGTCTTTAACGGTGGTTCCCATATAACAAGATTGATGGGTAAAGAAAATAAGTCTCCTTTTACCCCACTTTTTCATCATCAATTTTACAGCTTTACTATCAAGAGACGAGAATGGAAAAAACTTCGTCTCCGTTTTTGTTACCTATTTTAATCTCCATTTTTTCACAGAGGTCGGACGGAGATTCTCAAAATTAATGTGAAAAGATCAAGTTCAGTAGGTTATATATATATATATATATATATATATACACAAATAATATTCATTTGGAAGAAATTTTAATTAATACTTTATATTATATAATATAAAACATCCTAATAAATACATTAACATTTCACACTAAAAATATAATATAATACTCACCCTAATTTCTAAAATATAAAATTTCAATATTACCATCCTTAAAAAAAATATTTATTTATATATTAAGTAAATAAATAATATATATATATAAAAGTTAATTTTGTGCTTTGTTATATATTTAAATATAAAAAGTAAGGTAGGACGAGGATTTGGGAGAGATCCGGATAGACAGAAATATAATATTATCCCTAGTCCCATTTAATCTAATGAAAAAAAAAAAGATTTTTTCACTCTATTTAAAATAAATCTCAGCACAACTTAAATAAAATCTCTATATATAAGTGTAAGGATATAGAAAACAAAAGTGTAGGAAGATATTAAGGATACTTGGTTACCAAAAAAACACAAACAAAAGTAGGAGCGATAGAAATGAGTATAGAAGACAGCCTCTCCCTAGGTTTGATAAGGACAATGTATTAATGGTTAGCTATTCCATTATATACTCTAATGAATGCATGGTGATTATACATACATATATATATATATATATATATATATATATATATATATATATATATAAGAGTAAGGTTTTTGATATGGGGGTATTGGGAGGGAATTGGAAGTGGTGTTCCAAAGGAAGGGAATAAAGTGGGAAAGTAAAAGAAAGTAAAGAGAAGGGAGAGTGGCAGAGTATAGAAGAGAAGAGAGTGTGTGTATAGAAATGGGTGACAGCCAAAACTAAGGAAAGCAAGCAGACTCAAACTGCACACACCACCCCCCAATCAACCCCAATTATGGCACAGAATTTTATGTGCTTTTCTCCACTTTCAAACTGTCCATGAACAACTAGACTACCTTTTCTTCCATGTGTATAATGACAGAAAGAAACCAACCCATTAATGGGAAACACAAGGGAAAGAAAAAACCTCGTAAAAAGCAAACCTCCACAGGTGGTATGATATTGTTCACTTCAAGCATAAATGATATTCCTTACTTGTAAATCCATGATTATCCTCTTAATTAGACAATGTGGACTCCCTCTCAACAATCTTCAACATGATAGAGCCTCCTTTAAGACTTATGAAGCCCTCAAACAACCTTTCCTTAATCGAGGATTGACTTTTTTCTCTAGAGTCCTCAAACAAAATACACCATTTGGTCGACGATTGAGTCACTTTTGACTAAACCTTTGAGGCTAGCAACTTCTTTGTTCGATACTTGAAGATTCGATTAGTATGGTTAAATTAAGTGCATGGCTCTGATACCATGTTATGGACCACGGACCTCCACAATAGTATGCTATTGTCAATTTTGACTATATGCTCTCATGGGTTTGGTTTTTGTTTTTCCAAAAGGTCTCACACCAATGTATATGTATTCCTTAGTTATAAACTCATGATCATCCTCTTAATGAGCTAATGTAGGACTCCATCCCAATAATCCTCGACAAACTTCCGACGTTGCCAATGGTGGAAGGTGGTGGCAGCAACTGTGACTTGGCCTATTTCTACTGCTCTGTAAACCTGTTTATTTGGTCGAGCAATTGTGCTGCTTTCCGCTTACCCGTCTGTGACATATTATGCCAAATCTACTAGCAAACTAGTCACTCCGGGCTTCTTTGCTTCCACGAGATGTCGCTCGTCTCCTGCACAAAGATTCACCAAAACTGCAGCTGCATTCTCCCTGTTCCTAGGGGATCCTGTTGCAATGAAATCGACTAATGGTATGATATTGTCCACTTTGAGTGTAAGCTCTCATGGCTTTGCTTTGGGCTTCCCCAAAAGGCCTCATACCAATCGAGATAGTATTCCCCACTCATAAACCCACGATCTTCACTAAATTAACCAATGCGGGACACACTCCCAATAATCCTCAACAGCGGAATGTCTCCCGATGCACCAATCGTTGTTTTATATTCGTCGACAACAGAAAGGCTGAAAAGAGTGGCTGCAGCATTTTCACGTGCTTCCATACTCCCCGACTTCAGCTCATGGACTGTGCCAGGTGCTGCCCTACAGGACATGATACTTCTCTTATTATTGTCACAGCCTGTTCTTGAGTGAGGAGGTTCGTTGTCCAAAGGAGGCCAACAAGGGGAGGGATTGCACCAGCTTCAGCAAAGGCCACATGATTTATTCAATAGAATTGACATTTTCTCAAATTTCTCCCCTGGATCTCCATTGCTAGCTGAAACCATTTCATGTAAAGCAAGAGACACTTGAGTACGATCAGCTATATCCATTACCTCCACCTTCTCACCCAATCCCTTTGCTGTTGTTATAGAGAGAGTGGAGGTTAACATACAGCAGGGCATCTTGTGTATCAATCCTTCCTTTACCTCTTTTGAATTGAGAGTGAACAAGCTCAACCTGGACTCAGAAAGACTTAGATATGCAAACAGCGGTATGAAACATTAATAGCTTATTCAAACCTCAAAATACTTTAAACTATCAGGTCTCTTGATAGAAAGTCTGAAGCTATACCCTAATTCTTTAGCTTCTACTTCCATGGCACAGAATTCAATCGATAAAGATTCTAAGTTATAATCTTTCAACAGTCGAGAGCAGCTAGAAAACCATTTCAAAGATATTAAGAACAAAAAGCGCAATGATAAAATCCTTTACCTGCTCCTTAACTTCATCAGATATATCAAGATCTTCATGTGAAATTTCATTCAGAGCTTTCTCTAGTCTTGCTGTCATCCTGTGAAATTGATTCAAATTTTGCTCTTTCTCCAAGGCCTGAAGTTCGAATCAAAAAACAGATTAGAACAAAAAAATATATAGAGCATAAAAAAAGAAATAATCTGATCGGCTGCCGAGATTTGTCTCACATACATTTTCCCAATCTTCAGCAAAATCATGATGATCAATTGAGAATAAAGGCAGAAATTTAGACAGAACCTAATTCATATCATCCCACACAAAACCAAAATTCCAAGTTTAGATTACATACGAGTAAAATCTAGAGCAATCGTGAATCACATTGTAATCAGCATCATACGTAAATATACAAGGTGCAAGTACGAGATAACAGCTGCAATGCGAACGTCGTCTAATCGAATTGAAGGCATCAGCAAAGTGTGGTTGAGATGTCCATCGAAACATCGTTTATAGCCTAAGCATATAAAGCAAAATGTTTTGTTCGGATACAAATGGAAGCGAAAGTAGGCTCTGAAAATCACAATAGCAGATAATCTGCGATCATTTTTTTTCATTTTCCACTCAGCCAAATAGACATCCGAAACAATTAAAGATTCAACACTGAATCGGAACGAAATTCATCCATTCACAACATTGCAAGGCAGAACAGACCGCGCTAATTAAACAGATAGCACACAAACAATGGGAGTAAACGCACCAGACAATTGCTCCCCTCGCTCCCAAGTCTAAGCAACTCCTTGGGCGAATCCAGAGCTTCCTTCAACGACGCCAGAGCTCTCACGGTATCATTCGGCAGCGCCTGATTCATATCCCACATTGAAAATTGTTATAAAACAAAAAAAATTATTTGCCATTTTAAACGGAGAATTTATAGATTAATTTATTGTCTTCTTTATCCCTCTTACATTAACTTAATTCCAACCGTACCCTTTATTTAAAACTAAGTTTTTTTTTTTTATGAAAAATTAAAATAAAAATTTCCTTGCTTTTATATAATAAATAAAAGTTCATATTATAAGTATTATTTTTAATTTATTTCATTATTTTGAACTTTATAACCATAGATTTAATAATATAACTTACACTTTATTTATTTCATTAATTAAACAATGCTATGTTTTAACTTTAGCTTTGGTGGATTTTTTTGGCTATTTTTTTTTTACCAATTTACCCTTCTATTTAAGTTTCTCACATCACATTCATGATTTTATTTTAATTTATTTGGTTCCCTAGTTAATTATGTAATTAATTATATAACAATAATATAATTAAAAGAATAATTATATTATCTTCCCATTTATGTTAATTATTATCCAAAATTCCCATTTTTGAGTTTTTTCTTTTCTGATTTGTTTTTATTTATTTATTTAATTATTTTCTCAGCGTAGGGTGCAATTGGTAAATGTACCATGTTTTTGGGCGTCTACCTGCTTGGTTGAAGCTTAGTGGGCCAATGGGCCGATAATAATGGGCCATAATGCTATGTAAAGCCCAATTTGTCCTTCTTCTTCGGGCGGCATCGGCATCTTCTCTCAGCGAATCACAATCAAGTGCGAAGAATTTTTGTTTTGAAAACAAATGGTTGAATTACTTGATCGGAAGAAATCGGCGAATTGGCCGGAGCTGATCGGCCGTTGTGTAGTATCTTTCATACTTGTTTTACTAACTCAATTCAGTCAATTTCTAGTTCCTCAGTTCTTCTTCGATTTGCCCGTGTTCATTCAACTTCTACTTTCAGGTATTTCTCTATTTCTTGTGTTCTTCCTTGAAGCTGATTTGATTGTTGCCATTCACTGAGAGGTTGTCTTGATATTGCAGCTCTATTACTTCTAGCTGTTGTAGGGGCAGTAGGATGGTGCAGGCGGCTTCTTCGAGTTCGAGCGTCAGCTCCGGCGTTCGTTTTCTTCAGTCTACTTTTTGTTTGGGTGGTTTACATAGCTATTGTTCGACAAGGTTCTTTTCTCAAGCTTCTAATTGCTTCTTATGTTTCTACTTCAGAACTTGATTGATCTGAATGATGGAAGACGTAAAACTTTGGAATAACGTGATAGTTTACTAGTAAATTAGAGCTGAAATGTCATTTTAGGAGTAGAAGCTGCTCTTTAGATTCGAAGACTAACGAATAATTAGTGTTCAATTTATTTTTTCCTATTCGACTGGCGGGAATTTAGTTGGCTTCCCCACTTCCTAATTGCGTTTTCTTTCAATTGGATTTGAGGGATGAGAGTTCCTCAGTTCATCAAGAAATCTACCCTCCCGCCAATGTATTTGAATTTGCACGAAAAAAGAAACATAACAGAGCTATCTATTCTGCATAGTCTAAATAACAATATCTTGTGTGCTTTGCAGCTGCTACACATTTGATGGATCTTCTGTTTAATGGGCAGATAATCTTGCTCATTTTTGGCCTTTACAGGTCTGTTTCCCAACTTTTCTGTTGATTCTTCAGAATTCCTTTTCTCCATAACTAACGGAGGCAAGGTTTTGTAGTTGATTTTTTTCATATTTCACGGGAAATATCTTATGTTATTACCTCATGATGCCTGCTTGTCTGGTGTTCTATTTCTTATTCTAACAGACAGGTTTATAATGGCAGGATGTTATCCAGTGATCCTGGTTTGGTATCATATAGTCCACCCCCTTCGGATTTAGTTGCCCAAAGTTCAAGTTCAGAAATTGACACTTACCATCAGGTTGAAATTTAATTGAGCTTATTATGTTACAGTGTCTTGAAATATCAACGATCTATCTATTATTCCTGCAGGAAACAGAGTTTCTAACGAGTAGTCCTTATCTCAGGCGTTCAACTGAAGCAGTAGATTCTCTCTCTCTCTCTCTCTCATGTTTAGGAAAATAACAAATATTTTGCCATCATTCAAAATTTCATATTTACCTGCCCATCTTGTTTCTGTTTTTGTGTTTGTTTTAAGTGATTCCTGATTAGAACTTTGCGACATTTATCCTGTTCTTAACCTTTAACTTGAATATTATCCTACGTTTCCTGCATCAAGGCCATGTTAAGTATAATGGGTATTGCTTAAGTTGTAGGTACTTTTGTTACCATGGAAGTTCTTGTTCTTTTCTTTCAGTAATTGACTGATATAACTTTTGGTTAATGTTCTTCTTCCAAGGATACTGAATTGGGTGATAGGGTGAGATGCTGTCAGATCTGCAAAGCATATGTTAAAGGCTTTGACCACCATTGTCCTGCATTTGGAAACTGTATTGGTAAATAGTACATGATGGCAATGATGAAGATTTTAGTTAAATCTTTTATAGGAAAACTGTTAATTAATTTATCTACTTAGGTTAGCATCGTCTCATTTTGTAATTTCAAGTCGATTAGAATCTTCACTTGGGCTGAAATGGCGTAACTTGCTTGTGATTGTAGTGCAGGGCATAAAAATTATCTCCTCTTCATTGTTCTACTAATTGGATTTCTCTGGACTGAAGCAACTTATTTGGTGTGTTTATCTCAATGTAAGTCTATCTTTAGCTGAACCCATCTTAAGTTTCATTGTACAGTACTTAACCGATTTTTCAGATGCAGCGCAGTCTGTGGTTCCTGATGGCGATGGAACTAGGCTAGAGGTGTGTCTCTGCATTCTTTTCCTTGGTCGCTGTAGTGACTTGTATTATCATGCATGTGAAGTGTTTAGAACCTGTGCCACTGCTGCTAACACCATTTGAACCAACTGTTCAGATTAGTCTCTCAAGGAAAGTGGCCAGCAGCACCATGCTATTCTCCATTCTACAATTAGTATGGCAGGTGTATTTCTTTCGCTTATTTGTATTCATATAGGAGGCTTAATTCCAGTTGACACAGGACATTAAGAATCCAAAACCTGTCAAGATTTTGTTTTACTTGAAATGCGATACATCTTTTACAACTTTTAGGTGGTGTTCTTACTGTGGCACATGTATTGTATCTGCTTCAATATCAGAACAGATGAATGGGTAAGTTCCTAACTGCTATGGGGCACTAAAATTTTTACGATCTCGTCTCGCTTTGTTAAAAATTTTCATTTTAGTGATTTGTTCAATTCACCTCATGACTCACCCCTCCATTTCAGATTCACTGGAAGAGGTACCCGGAATTTCAAATTTTTATCCAGTCTTCGCATGGTAAGAATACCTTGCAAAAATATTCTCTACGGCTTTAATCATGGGAATATATATATGTTTATACAACTAGTTGCAACTCGGTGGTCTGCAGGCGAAAAGTCCAGTGAAGTGAGGTTCAAAAACCCATATGACAAAGGAGTTTTACAGAATTTGAAGGAGTTTATGGCGTCAAAACGTTGAGACTAGTGTTTGATATTGACCTTGGCATTCTTCGGCAATGAGTTTTTACTGGTTTCAGTAATTATCCATGCTCTTAACTTGTCTATTTTTTAACACAACAAATGTGGAGTGCATGAGTGAGCCTTCAACCTCTAAAAATATTATAGGTGCCTTTAATGACTATGCTCTAATGGACTCAAATCTTGTATATTCTTAAAATATATGTATAGGAAAGGAAATATTGATCATATTTTGCTCTGTACTTGCTCATAACCACTCTAATCAGTTCCAAACTTTGTAGTTTGATTAGCCTAGACCCAGCTTCGAAATCAGAGGAGCAACTTTCTATCTCACACTAACAAAGGAAATCAAATTGACTGAAGTATCCAGGTTAATTCATCTCTCTCCTTGTTTATTCTCTTATAGTTTTTGTTATTTGGTATCTATGTAAGGAGATGACCTGCATAAGAAAATGAAGAATATACGTTATCTTTTCATAATAGTTGGTCTGAGGAAGAGATTAGGGGAGTCATACAATATCTAAGGGCGGTGGAAATGGGCAATTAGGTTAGAGATTAGGGAGTGAGCTTGTAATAGCTCAAGCCCACCGCTAATAGATATTGTCCGCTTTGACCGGTTATGTATCGTCGTCAGTCTCACGGTTTTAAAACGTGTCTACTAGGGAGAGGTTTCCGCACCTTTATAAGAAATGTTTCGTTCCCCTATGCAACCGATGTGGGAGCTCACAATCTACTCCCATTTGGGGGCCCAACGTCCTCGCTAGCACATCGCCCAATATCTAGTTTTGATACCATCTGTAACAAACCAAGCCCACCACTAGTAGATATTGTCTGCTTTGACCTGTTATGTATCGCCGTCAGCCTCACGGTTTCAAACGCGTCTACTAGGGAGAGGTTTCCACACTCTTATAAGTAATGTTTCGTTCTCCTCTTCAACCGATGTGGAATCTCACAGAGCTAATTGTGTTAGAGAGTAATAACATGAGATTAACAAAATAATTCGGGGGCTAAGTATGCGATTACAAGGAGATCAGGAAAAGAAAAAGATCTAGAAGGAGACAAAAATGATGATAACATAATGTTATTTCTGAAGAACACAGTAAAAAGTTGGATACTTTAAGAGAGTAAAAAATTAAAAGAGACATTGTGTTTGCTTTACTTAGACCTCATTATCAAATGTTATTATCTCTCTTAATCAATGTTTCCTTTACTTAAACCTCATTATCAGGCTCTATAATCTCCTCCAATTTATAGCAGGAGGGAGAGAAGACTTTGGGTGTTGGAAGTAGGGAAGGGAATCAGAAAAATTAAATGCCATCATTAAAGACTTAAATTAAGATAAAAGACGAATTTTATAGGCTCTATAGGCTCTAGGCTTATATCCTTACTCCGCTATATTCATATATTTTGAGCTATTGCTACTGTCGAACTGTTTGTGATTGGGAATTAAATGTAGTGTAGCTTCGCTCAACTTACTACTTGGTTGATTTAAATCTTTAAATCTTCAAGGAAAATGTATATGTTAATTATCGATGAGTTAAATTGTGAGATCCCACCTCGGTTGGAGAGAGCAACGAAACATTTTTTTTATAAGGGTGTAGAAACCTCTCTCTAGTAGACACGTTTTAAAACGGTGAGGTTGACAGTGATACGTAACGTGTCAAAGTAGATAATATTTGTTAGTGGTGGGCTTGAGTTGTTACAAATGATATCAAAGCTAGACACTGAGCGATGTGCCAGCGAGGACATTAAGTCCTTGAAGCGGATTGTGAGATATCACACCGGTTGGAGAGGAACAAATCATTCCTTATAAGAAAATGGTGTGGAAACCTCTCTCTAACAGATGTGCTTTAAAACCATGAGGCTGACGACGATACGTGATGGGCCAAAGCGGACAATATCTGTTGACGATGGACTGAAGCTGTTACATAAACAAACTGTATTTGGTAGTTGTCAATTTGAGCGTATATCAAAGATATAAAATATTATTGAATTAAAATAAGGCACATTATTAGATCGAAAAATAAAATAATAAAAATATAGTCTTTAACTTACTAAAATTATTATTTAAATGAAATTAAAAAGAGCATCAAGTAATTTAATAAAACAAATTACTAAAATTAAAAAGAAAAGAAGTTTTCGAGAAATTAATTAATGAACATTTATTCCCTAAACAAATTAATTAATGAACATTAGTGTATGACTTGTTGGTCAATCGCGCAACATTAGGAATCTAACTGCCCGAAAAATATCCGATCTCTGCCCGCAGTCAGCATTACAACTTTCCGTACTGGCACGTTCAGCTTCTCTCTGTTTTCCCGATTTCAGGCTTCTCCATTTCCCCCTTTTGGGACCCGATTGTATATAGTGATGGACCTGATGGACCTCTTCGTATTCTGTGGCAGTGGCCTCAATTTCTGATCGAAGAGCGTCTTTAATGGAGGTCAGAGGCTGCGGCAGGGACCTCTGCTGAGTTGCTTCTGCTCTCTACTGAGCGATTTCAACAGAGGAAGAACATGGGTCAGGGGCTGAGTTGCAGTGCGAGTCATGAGAATGGATTGTTTAGTGCTGTCCAGTGCGGAGATTTGGAAATCGTTCAAGTTTTGCTGAAGAACGAACCGTCTCTGTTGCATAATACCACTCTCTATGATCGTCAATCTCCGCTTCATATTGCCGCTGCTAATGGCCAGATCGAGGTGTGTTCTTGTGTTTTGCTTGTTGTTTGATTTCGATTTCGTTTGATTTTGTTTCGTTTTGGTGCATATGTTGAGAGATTAGGGGTATTGAATGTGGTTGATTGAGCTGTTTCTGATGAGAACTCTGTTTTTTTGTGTGTTTTGTTTTATCATTATTAGATCCTCTCTTTGCTTTTGGAACGATTTTCCAATCCGGATTTGTTGAATCGTCACAAGCAGGTAGGGTTTCTTATTCTAATTTGAATTTTTCAGTTACTTTCAAATGATTTCTTCTCAGTTCTCAGTGGATTTTGATTCTTCAATGCGAACGTTTCTTTCAGACTCCGCTCATGTTGGCAGCAATGCATGGAAAGATCTCCTGTGTGAAGAAGCTCCTTGAAGTTGGAGCAAATGTATAAATTCCCATTTCTTTTGCTGTTTACAAAAGCTTGATTCGAAACACTAATTTGGATATGAATCTTCTCAGATTTTAAAGTTTGACTCCCTTCACGGGCGGACTTGCTTGCATTATGCTGCTCATTATGGCCATTTTGATTGCTTAGAAGCCATTCTTTCTGCTGCTCAATCAAGCCCTGTTTCTGCTTCCTGGTATTTGTTCATCTCTTTAACAAATACCCATTAGCTTTTCAGGTGAACTCATTGATTAACTTATTGTGAAATAGGGGATTTGTACGATTTGTGAATATTAGAGATGGTAAGGGAGCAACCCCTTTGCATTTGGCAGCTCGTCAAAGACGACCTGAATGCATTCATATTCTGTTGGATAATGGAGGTCTTGTTAGTGCTTCAACTGGTGGCTATGGGTATTTTTCTAAATCAAGTAGTTTTTTAGCTTCCTTTCGTGTAAAGATGGATTTGAAAAGAAAAAAAAATTCTATGAACAGATGCCAAGGAAGCACACCCCTTCATTTAGCAGCTCGTGGAGGGTCCTTGGATTGCATCAGGGAGTTGTTGGCTTGGGGGGCCGATCGCCTTCAGAGAGATTCCACTGGGTATCACCAAAATACCAATTTACATCATAACCTTGTTTTAGCTGCACATAATCAACGAAACACCCTTTATAAGGGTGTCGAAACCTTTCTCTAGCAGACGCGTTTTAAAGTCATGAGGGAAAACCCAAAAGGAAAATTCCAAATAGGACAATATCTGTTAGCGGTGGGCTTGGCCGTTACAGATTAAGCTAATTAATGTGTCTTTCTCTCTGTTTACAGGAGAATTCCTTATGTAATTGCTATGAAGCACAGACATGGAACCTGTGCAGCCTTGCTGAATCCTTCATCCACTGAGCCACTTGTTTGGCCATCGCCCTTGAAGTTTATTAATGAGCTTCATCAAGAAGCAAAGGCTTTATTAGAACAGGCATTAATGGAGGCCAACAGGGAGAGGGAGAAGAGCATCTTGAAGGCAACTCCTGATACAGTGGTTGACAATTTGTCTGAGGTAATCAAGAATTCCTTAAACTTTTAGAGTAGATTTTAAACACGGCAGCCATCGAGCATTCGAAATGCCGTGGCTCGTGATCTCTCTGTTTGACTCGCACCATAAAGTTGAGTTTGAATCGAAAATTTTCGAGTAAATATCATGATTCAAAGTTTTTATAGTGATTGATTGTTATGGTTTTGAAGCTTTTGGAACTCCCCATCTACTTGTCACTATTAGTGGCATTGCTTTCCCAATTTGGCAGCATTCACTTTATTTCTGAAAGCATCTCTGATGTAATGTAGACTTCTCATTTGTTTCTTGGAGAGCTTTTTCAACTTAGACTCTTAGGAGACACGTGATGAATGGTCCCATTATCTGCACCTTCAATTATCAGTTCTCTTCACTTACTGAGCTTTTGAACAATTATTAGCATTGCTTTGCTTGCTATGCTTCTTGCAGATCAGTGATGGAGATACAGAGCTATGCACCATTTGCTTTGAACAAGCTCCCACAATTGAAGTTCAAAGCTGTGGCCATGTCATGTGTGCTCAATGCACCCTTTCCCTTTGCTGCCACAGCAAGCCAAATCCGACCACAGCCTGCGTAACGCCCCCAGTTTGCCCGTTTTGCCGAAGCAACATTATTCGTTTGGTCGTCGCCAAGACGAAAACAATGGAGGAAGTTGATGATCATGAAACTAATAGCTCATCCAAGCAGAGAAAGGGAAGGAAGGGTGTGAACTTGAGTGAGGGTGATAGTAGCAGCTTGAAAGGGTTGTCGTCGATGACTGCTTTCGGGAAGATGAACGGTGGCCGTGGCTCTGGACGGATAGCTGCCGCAGACGATGATCAATCAGTTGATAAGCTTGGTTAGTAGGTGAAAATGGCAAATCATACCATCTTTTTGATCAATCAAGCTCCCTTTTACCCTTTCTCGCATTGCATAAAGATCAAAGTATTCAATGACTTGAATTTGGTGTTGGGTCCCATCAATAAATAATATAAGAAGGAAAAAATAATAAATAAATAAATAAAGTCCATGTTTTCTTATAGGATTGGGGAAAAGGAGAGATATTAAGCAAAGAAGTTGGTGGTGAGTATTGTCTTTGTGGGTCAAGTTTTTGTAATTTGATTTCTTTATTTATTTTATTTATTTAAAAGAGTGAAAAATATCTAAATTCTTGAATGGATGGAAGGAGTGAAGGCACGTGGCTGTAGGGGTGGGGGGGGTCACGTGATGATGTCTCTCATTAAATAAATAATTAATTTGGGTAAGTTTTATTATATTTATGACGTCTGACTTGGACACGTGGAGTGACGTGGAGGAAAGGCTTGAGAACAAGACGTTCAACTCTGACTCTTATAATTTTTTTCCGCGATTTGTTTTTCAGAGCAATTACGAAAATTTTTCATTTACTATTAAAATAAAATATTATTATTATTATTATTTAAACTATATATCCATGAAAAACCGGATCGGTAATTGATTGGTTTATTTATTTATTGAATTATTAGCATATTAATTATACTAATAATTTGTCAATACGTTAAAATATTTTAATATATATATATATATATATATATATATATATATATATTTTTTTTATTTATTTAAAACTTTCAGAAACTATATTAGGTTTAGTAAGTGTAAAACGTGATTAGGACTTGACAACCAAAACATTTTTTTTTTAATTTTTTTGTTTTTTTTAATATCATTTATTTAGTCCATTTTTAAAAGAAACAGTTGCTTAGACAACGTCACCTCCCAATTCTAATTCTAATAGCGTTTTCAACCAATAAAGGGTTTAATTCAATTTTAAATTGACAAAAACCTAACCTAATTTGACAATATATATATATATATATATATATATATATATATATATATTATTGCATTTTACTCTATGTTTAAGATATTCTTAGCTATCGAGAAACGTCCCTTCTTTCCATATAAATGTCCAAGACCAAATGATCGAAGAACCCATCGAGGTTGAGGTATCAACTTATTTAATTTTGATTAAATTGAATTCAAATAAATAAAATTTTTATGAATTAAGTTAGTTTACGTGTTATAAAATTAATTCAATCTAACATTATGTCCGATAATTTAATACATTTATTCATTGAATTATGCTTATGTTTGTATCTGGTGGTTAGACAGAGTGTACACAACGATTAGTAAGATAGAACGAACGCTTAACGAATTTCCCGAGAAATTGAAGAAAGAAAGAAAAGGTAACTCTAAATTGAGATAATTATTTGTTTCAAAAGGCAAGAAGAAATTTAATCAATATCAAAGCAAGTTCAGTGTCCACAAACGCAAGAACAAAGCAATGCAATTCCATGGTCATTTGGTGGTTCAGTTCCGCCATTTCTTCCAGTATGAGCATCTGAACCAAGGCTAGGTTGAGGAGGAGCCACACAGCCATTGATGAATAAGGAGTTTGGTTCTGGAGCAGACTGAGCTAACTCCATTTCATCTCCTCCATACATCATTACACTTTGATTTCTTCTGTTTTCGTCTGCTGCTCTTCTTTCTTCTTCTAAGAATTGGCCTAACGACGGGCCGTTGTAGACGCTATCTGCATCGGTGTTGTCCCTCGAACATAACGAGAAGAGCCATGTTCTTGATCTGGTATTGCTCCTCTTGTTCTTTGTGCTTTCTGTTCTTCTTCCTCTGATTGATCTTCTTGAGAGCTCCAAAATGTTAGAAACTCCTATTAGACTCCCTAGTGTGATGCTTTTGTCATGGAAGAATGATCCCGTCGACTGCAACGTTAACAAATGGCACGACGATGTAAGATCGATAGTCACGAGTCATAACTGTGGCTATTGAAAATTGTTGACCTCTTTCGACACTCAGAGTATGAAACCCGACATCGAAATGTCGAGTTAAGGACACAGAATGTTAGAAACTACGACTCTCCACAATGGTATGATATTGTCCAGTCACCCTGAGGCCTATAAAGCCCTCAAACAACCTCCCCTTAAATCAAGGCTAGACTCCTTCTCTGGAGCCGTTGAACAAAGTACACCCTTTGTTCGACAATTGAGTCACTTTTGACTACACTTTCAAGGCTCACAACCTCTTTGTTCAACATTGACACGACTAAGTTAAGACCATGACTCTGATACCATGATAGGAACCACGACCCTCCACAATAGTATGGTATTGTCCAGTCACCCTAAGGCTTATGGAGCCCTCGAACAACCTCCCCTTAATGAGGCTCGACTCCTCTAGAGCACTCGAACAAAGTACACCATTTTTTCGACATTTGAATCACTTTTGACTATACCTTCGAGACTCACAACCTCTTTCTTCAACATTTGAGAATTCTATTTATATGACTAAGTTAAGAACATGACTCTAATACCATGTTAGGAACCACGACCCTCAACCAATGATCAACCCCTTAATTAGCCGATCCCAACAATCCTCAATACCTCTACTAAACAACTTATAATCACTTAACTCAGCATTATGGCATCACAAAAACAGGACCAAATGAACTAAACAAGCAATCAAAAGATCAACAATCATTTATTTGCTACTCCATCCACATTACTTTCAAATACTTTCATGCATTAAGAGATATAAACACAAAGAACAAGACTAAACAGTAACATTCCCAGATCTGATAATCATCGTTCTGAAAACACAAGAACAGTAAGAAATACACTGACCTCAGTGTCCAAATCGGATGAAGAATCAGTGAATGAAATAGGAGAAGCCGTGATCAAAGTGTTGAAAGACAGTGATCCAAAATAGTCCCTGTTTCCAGGTACCCCAACTCTTAGATTCAAAGGCTGTAAACCAAGAGGCCATCCCTCTCCCTTCAATCAAATCAACAACAAATCATTCCAAAACTACAAAACAAATCCGATCAAACAAAACCCCAAAACAGAGAGATCCACATGAACAATCCAAACGAAATACCTGTTGAGCCATACTCGGACTTGATTTGTGAAGAATCCGATATCATTTCAGACACAGAGGCCTTGTCATTTCCTTCTCTACTGATGAATTAGCGAAGAAATCAATATGAGATTTAGATGAACAACGACGAAATCGGGTTGGTTTCATGGATTTGGGGATTTTGGAGGCGGTTAGAGAAAGCGAGTTCAAATGGGTCAAAAAGGAAAGGAAAGGGCTTAGGATTATTACCCATTTGGAAGCATTTTTCTGTTGCTTTTCTTTTGATTCGCTTTCGCTTTCGCTTTCTTTTTCCTCGTCTCTTGGTTTTGTAGGAATCGTTTCTTTTGGCATAATATTATCGAAGAAAGCAAAGCCCCAATTTCAGAAACTGTCTCCCTGGATTTTACGGTTTTACCCCTCATGATTTGGTAGAAGGTGGAGGGAACAGGGGTAGATTAGGAAAGAGAATTTGGTGTCGCTTTACCCCATGATGATCGGGCAGATTAGAGAAGGGTACTCACTGTAATTGAGTTCACTTTTAAAACTTTTCATTTTATTAAATTCAACCCTAATCTTATGCAAATTATGAAATTAACCCCACCAATATTTTTTTAATTATTTATATATATATTTAAAATAAATTATGACATTTCAGACAAAATATATATATATATATATATATATATATATAAATTTATTTGCTTATATAAATTAGTAAGGTAAATATGAACCAATTTCATGTTACTGCAAATATAGTATTTAAATTTTAATTAATTTTTTTTCTGAGAATAATAAGATCGTTTTTTACCTTTTTGTAATAACTTTTTATTTAATTAACTGATGATTATCTGAAAATTAATTTAAATTGTACTGTGGGCTTTACAAGATTTGCAAGGCCCAAGTTACTCATGTACTGGGCCAAGGTCCAATGGATCGAATGTCGGAGCCCATTAACAATTGAATTTTAAAATATTTGCTTATTAACAACTTTTTAAATTACAATCCACTAAATTTTCTTATTAACAATTGAATTTTAAAATATTTAAAATCAGTTTTTATATATGAACATCACGTTTAGCAATATAAAACCATATATTAATTAATGTTTTAAAATTAATTTAAATCCGACAAATATAATTTTAATTATATATAAAATATTTGTTCTCCCCCATTATCTTAAAACAATGAAAATTTAGAATATTTAATAGAAAATTAAAAATAAAAAAAAAAAGCTAATGGAATTGGAAATCCATGCCGTTTGCATTAAATATTAAAATTACTTGAACAACTACACGACAAATTCAAAAGAAACGCCGTCGTTTCACCTTCTTAACAATCCTACCGCCATGAAGCTGGTTCGAAGGAAACAGCAGCTCCAAATCAACCTCCATTTCGCCGAAGAGACAATGATGCGACATAAAGATCGACCGGCCACCACCGGCCTTCCGTTTCATCGATGGCAACCTCCTCGGCTTTCTCGGCGGCGGAGGACACTCGAGAACCGCTGGAGGCTTCAAAGATCTCGGAGTCTTGACGAAATCATCCCGACAATCTTCTTCTTCTTCTTCCTCGTCCTCGTGTCGAAAACAAGAACTCTGCAACTTTAGCTCCAAAGTGGAGAGTAAAATCTCAAACTTGTCTTCCTTTGGGTGATGCTCCATTATGGGTCTAAAATAAAATTTTAAAAATCAGACTATTTTACGATAATGATATTGATTAGTGCTTAATTGGAGATTTATAGAGAGATGAAGGGTAGAAGGTTCCGAGGTTGAAATCACCCACCAAAATCATGTGAAGAATCCAAAGCAAAATACAACAAATTATAAACTAATCGACAACTTATTTAATTATTATTTCTTTTCTTGAAAATGATATCGAGCTACCTTTATGATATCTTTCTGTTTTTTTAAGGGTCAGGAGCGTTTAAGACGACACAAAAACATGTCTATCCCAAATGTTCATGAATGACCTGTTAGAATTGGTCAATCCATTAGAATAGCTTGAAGTTAGTCATGCCATAAGAATAGGCTTACTTCGTTAGTTTCCTATGAAATCGGATCTATTAGTTAATCTTTTGCCAATATAAATAGAATATGTCCTCAATAGTGTGAGGTACAGTTTTGCATAAACTTGATATGGTATCAGAGCAGAAATAAGATCCACGAGATCCATAGCCTCTGCTGTTAGACATGTCAATCCCAATCAACACAATGTCTTCTCCGTCGATCAGTCAGGTGATTAGTGTTAAGCTTACACAAGAAAATTATCTACTGTGGTCTACCCAAATCCTTCCCTACTTGCGTAGCCAAAACCTTGTTGGTTTTGTGGATGGATCCATGCCTGCACCAAGCCAGACGATCGCCGTTGAACCAAGTGAAGAAACAGGGAATCGCAAAATTATCATCAACCCTGAGTTCACAGTCTGGTACCCCCAGGACCAGCTGGTACTCAGCCTCATCAACTCATCAGTCACTGAGGAGGTTCTCAGCACGATGGTTGGAATCACCACTGCACGAGAAGCCTGGATTACGCTGGAGCGACAATTTGCTTCCACATCTCGAGCAAGAGCAATGCAGATCCGTATGGAACTCTCTACTATCCAGAAAAAGGACATGACAATTGCTGACTACTTTCGTAAAGTAAAACATCTTGGTGATACACTTGCTGCCATTGGCAAGCGAATAGAGGATGAAGAACTCATCGCCTACATGCTGCAAGGACTTGGTCCAGATTATGATCCTCTAGTCACAAGCATTACAACCAGAACAGATGTATACACTGTCAGCGACGTGTATGCTCACATGCTGAGCTATGAGATGCGGCACTTGCGTAAGGGTACATTTGAGCAACTTTCATCTGCTAACAATGTCAATAGGATATCCATTCGTGGAGGTGCCAATGGAGGTCGAGGTAGTCGCGGTCGTAGTCGTCAGTTAAATAGTGGTCATGGACAATCAAGGCGTACTGTGAACAATCCTGGACGTCAACCATCAAAGACACAAAGCAGCTCAGGCATTGTCTGTCAGATTTGTGGTAAGCCCAATCACGATGCTTTGCAATGCTGGCACAGATTTGATCAGGCATATCAAGCCGAAAATAATCTCAAACAAGCAGCTTTGGCAACAAGTGGATACACTAGTGACACAAACTGGTATGTTGACACTGGAGCCACAGATCATATCACCAATGACCTAGAGAGGCTTACCACCAGAGAACGCTACACTGGCACCGACCAAATTCAGGTTGCAAATGGCGCAGGTTTGTCTATCTCTCATATTGGGAATTCATTAATTTCTGGTTCATCTCTTGTTCTGAAACATATCCTATATGTTCCTAAAATCAATAAGCACCTAATTTCAGTACAAAGACTAGCATCTGATAATAATGCTGTTGTAGAATTTCACCCAAACTATTTTTTGGTTAAGGACCGAGTCACGAAGAAACTCCTGCTCCACGGTAGATGTAAGAATGGCCTATACGTTCTACCGCATAATTTCAGTCAAGCCTTGCTGACAGCCAAACTTTCGAAAGAACAATGGCACAGAAGGCTAGGGCACCCTGCATCTCCAATTACCATTAGAATTCTACAAGATAATAATTTAGCTATAGATACTAATATTCCCTCTTCCTCAATTTGTAATGCTTGTCAATTAGGGAAAGCACATCAATTGCCATTTGGTTCTTCTCAGCATGTATCTACAGCACCCCTTCAATTAATTCACACTGATGTATGGGGTCCATCCATTGCGTCAGTAAATAATTCCAAATATTATGTTTCCTTTGTTGATGATTTTAGTCGTTATGTTTGGATTTACTTTCTGAGATGCAAATCTGATGTTGAGTCTGTGTTCCTTCAATTTCAAAAACATGTTGAAACTATGCTAAATACCAAAATTCGCTCCGTCCAATCAGATTGGGGGGGTGAATACCATCGGTTACACAATTATTTCAAATCCACAGGCATTGAACATCATATCTCCTGTCCTCACACACACCAGCAGAATGGGTTAGTCGAAAGAAAACACAGACACATTGTAGAAACTGGCCTTGCTTTACTCGCTCAAGCCAACATGCCTCTATCCTACTGGGATGAAGCTTTCAACACAGCTTGCTTTCTTATAAATAGAATGCCCAGCCGAACCATACAACAAGACACACCACTTCATAAATTGTTTGGTAAAAGTCCAGACTACTCCATGCTTAGGGTGTTTGGCTGTGCTTGCTGGCCTAATTTAAGGCCTTACAACAACAAGAAACTGAGTTTCAGAACTACTAGATGTATATTCTTGGGTTATAGTTCTTCTCATAAGGGATATAAATGCTTAAATAGAAGTACAGGACGTATTTACATCTCTAGAGACGTGGTTTTCGATGAAAATATTTTTCCTTTTGAAGAATCTAAGCCACCAAACAAAACCACAAATCCACATCATCCTGTTCTACTTCCAGCCTTAGCCAAACTTGCTAGTTTTTACACTGAAAATGCTCTTACAGATATTGAACCAGTTGTTAGTAATTCCCATATGAATGATGGTCAAACTGATAATATTGCTAGTGACAACTTGTCTGGTGTCAGCTTATCTTCTGCAGATAATACAAGAAGTTCAGAGGAAATTGCAGAATATGAAGCTGAGAGCAGTTCGATCAATGCTCAAAACCAAACTCATGAACATGTGTCTGATCAACCAACTGAAGCAGCTAGTCAACATCCAATGCGAACAAGGTTGAGAAATAACATTGTACAAGCTAAACAATTCACTGATGGAACTATCAGATATTCAGAAACCTCAAGAAAATTCGCAAGCGCTGTAACTATCACAACTCCGATCATAGAGACTGCTACTGAACCTCGAAACCTGCAGGAAGCCATGCAACATCCAAGATGGAGAGGAGCAATGAATGATGAGCTCTCAGCGCTAAAACGAAATGCCACTTGGGATCTAGTTCCACCCAAACCTGGAATAAATCTCATTGATAGTAAATGGGTGTATAAAGTGAAAAGAAAAGCAGATGGGTCAGTTGAAAGATTAAAAGCAAGATTAGTTGCCAAAGGATTCAAGCAAAGATTTGGTGTTGATTACACTGATACTTTTAGCCCTGTGATCAAACCGTCAACAATCAGGGTCATTCTTTCGCTAGCAGTAACCAAGGGCTGGAATATGAGACAAGTTGATATCCAAAATGCATTTTTGCATGGAATTCTGAAAGAGGAAGTGTACATGCGACAACCACCAGGATTTCAAGACTCAGCCAAACCAAAGAATTACATATGCAAGCTCAAGAAAGCCCTTTATGGCCTGAAACAAGCCCCAAAAGCTTGGCATTCAAGGTTGACTGGAAAACTTATTGAGTTAGGCTTCAAGGCTTCAGTAGCTGATTCATCTCTTTTTATTCTCAAAAACAGAGAGATAACTATCTATATGCTCATCTATGTTGATGATATAATTATTGTGAGCTCCTCTGATCAAGCAACCGAAAGGTTGATTCAGAAATTGAAAATAGATTTTGCAGTAAAAGATTTGGGTGGTCTTGAGTATTTTCTGGGTATTGAAGTCAAGAAAACACGAGATGGTATCATACTGTCACAGAGACGATATGCCTTAGATTTGTTGAAAAGAGTAAACATGGAAAAATGCAAACCTATGTCTACACCAATGGGTTCTGCTGAAAAATTATTCAGAGAACAAGGAATACCCTTATCAGCTGAAGAACAATTCAAATACAGAAGTACAGTGGGAGCACTACAATATTTGACAATGACTAGGCCTGATTTGGCATTTGCTGTCAATAAAGTGTGTCAATATCTTCATACACCTACTGATGCTCATTGGGGTGCTGTGAAGAGAATTCTTCGTTATGTTAAAGGCACACTAGCATTAGGAGTGAAAATTCAGAAATCAACCATGATGTTGTCGGGGTTTTCTGATGCTGATTGGGCTGGTTGTCCCGATGATCGACGTTCAACTAGCGGCTTTGCTGTATTTCTTGGAGCAAATCTAATCTCATGGAGTTCCAGAAAACAGGCTACAGTGTCAAGATCAAGCACCGAAGCAGAATACAAGGCCATTGCGAATCTTACTGCAGAAATGATTTGGATCAAGTCATTACTGAAGGAACTGGGCGTGTATCAATCAAAGGCTCCTCGCCTCTGGTGTGACAACCTCGGAGCTACATATTTAACTTCAAATCCAGTATTTCATGCTAGAACGAAACATATTGAAGTTGATTTTCATTTTGTTCGAGAACAAGTAGCACGTAAAGCAATGGAAGTTCGGTTCATTTCATCAAGTGATCAAGTAGCTGATATCCTGACAAAACCACTGTCTAAAACTCCTTTTACTACACATTGTAACAATCTCAACATGTACAAGACTTGTTGGGATTGAAGGGGACTGTTAGAATTGGTCAATCCATTAGAATAGCTTGAAGTTAGTCATGCCATAAGAATAGGCTTACTTCGTTAGTTTCCTATGAAATCGGATCTATTAGTTAATCTTTTGCCAATATAAATAGAATATGTCCTCAATAGTGGGAGGTACAGTTTTGCATAAACTTGATATGACCTCTGTAACACTGATCGTAGATAGAAATGAACACTTTACAATTAAGAAGGTTGGTTCGGTCTCTACCACATTAGGTAGGTCGACATAGGTCTTGCCTACAACTTCTCTTCTTTTATTCACTGTTCCTTAAACCTTCATGGGTATTGTGGTATTTGCCTCGGATCTTCCCTCTTTTAGAAGAAGTTGAGGCGAGCTTGCCTAACAGGCTCCAACCCTTCATCAATAGTAATCCTAACAAGGGTCATTAACTATATACCGTAAATATAGTATTTAAAAAAATACCAACTTCAACAGTTTTATTAATACATCTCAATTTTTAAATCTTTACTGTCGTTTAAAGAATACATATAATTTTTTTTATAAAAAGTTATTATCTACGCCTCATCGATTATCTCAGAAGATAGATATATTATTTTATTAATTTAATTTAAAAAAATGGTAAATAATATAATACACGAGGAGAGGGACCCACAGAAATCCAAATTGGGATTGCTTCAGTTGCACTAAAAGCAATAAGAACAATCAGCAGCGAAGAATTTGCCCAAAATTTGGCGCTGCCTTTTTTTTTCTTTTTTATTTTAATTTATTTTCGGATAATTTTTCTTTTTTTAAAATATTTATGGAGGCCCCCTTAGGCCTTTAATTTCCGGATTATTAATTAAACGGTCCTGTTAAAGTGGATTAGTTGGCTAATCAAATCGCCCTTTCCATTTTACCTAACTACCCTTAATATATATATATATATATATTATTATTTATTTATCCCTCACTTTCTTAAAATAGAAAAATCCAATATTTTCAAATAAAATAATAACTATATAATTTAAACGGTTAAGATTTATTAATTTTTATCTAATTTTAGTTAGTGAATATTTAACTGTTTTTAATTTTCAAAATATTTATTTAAAATTAAAATGAATAATTAACATAATAATATCATAAGGTCCAATTATTTATTTATTGAGATAGTGACGTGGCACCCGACATGTACCTTTTAGAATTTGGAAATAATTATGAATAATCATTTCAATATTGAAAAAACTTTTCAAATAATATATATAGAAAATAAATTATTATTATTTTTACAAATCAAAATTCACGGAAAAAGATACTTTATAAAAAAAATATAATATAATATTTCTAGTCTCAATATTTTTGAAAATATATAGATTAAATTTAAATATTTAAAAATATAGAGATTAAAATGAAATGAGCTCTAATTTTTTAATTTTTTTTTTAAATTATAATGGAATAATTTGGGAAAATATAAAAATTTATCTTGAATTTAAAGTATGGGCCGAATTGGGCTTTTTTTTTTAATCAGGCGGGTCCGAAAGAATCGCAGAGAATAATGGGCCGGGCCTTGCTGTTGAATGGAGCAAGTCCACTCGTTATCGATGAAAGCACTACAAAACAGCCTGTAATATCGGGAATCCATATCTTCATGACACGTGTCATTTGTCAGCTTTGATCGCGTCAATGATCATCTAACGGCACAGGATCTGTCTTCAGCTGAGTGTTTATTTAAATTCGCATTTCCATTTTGCATTGCTTCATATTTCCAAGTTTACAGTCTTCGAACGCAAAGGAGTGCAGCTCGGATCACAGCCACTTTCTTTTTCACCTTAGCGCTTTCGTTAATCTTTCCGGTACGATGCGATTTTTTTTTCTGCATTCTGTTGTTTTGTAGAGAAAAATGCCTGTAATGTGATTCTTTGTATCGCTAAGTGGTATTGTTTTGATGATGGTGATGTTGTTGTTGTTGCTGATTCTTAGATTGTTATTCGGATCACATTGTATGAAGGATCAGTAAATGAAACTCTGATTCCTATCTATTACAATGTCCGAATCCACGCAGTTGCCGATTTTGTTGTTCTTCCGATTTTGATTTTGGTCTTCTTTGTCTTTACGATTGTTTACATGAGCGGTTTCCTTCAATTGCATTTGGAGATGAAAGTAGGAGAGTGTTTCTGTTTTTGTTTTTTAATCATTGCATTTGTTTCGATTAGACCGAAAATTACTGTGAGTCAGTTTCATCATCGTTCTGTTTGCGTTTGAGATTCAGGATCTGGCATTGGATCACAATCAGTTTCATCATCGTTCTTTTGTATACATTTTTTCGAAAAAAGGAAGATAAAAGGCTATCTATATGAAAATTTGGCAGATCGTGATCTTTCTGGCTGATTAATGATGTGTTTGATTATTTTGTGCTTAAATTTTTTCCTGATTTTCCTCTCTCTTTCTAAGTCTAGTTTATTGTTCTGAATGTTTTTTTTAGTGTTTAATCGAAGATGGCAGAAGGAGAGGATATCCAGCCACTCGTCTGTGACAACGGAACTGGAATGGTTAAGGTATGTCTCTGCACACTTCATATATTCTGATGTATGTCCGTCTGTTAGGGAGATCTTTGATTTTCAATTGATATGGTCAATTTTAGGCTGGCTTTGCTGGAGATGATGCTCCAAGGGCCGTGTTCCCTAGTATAGTAGGTCGACCAAGGCATACCGGTGTGATGGTTGGTATGGGCCAAAAGGATGCGTACGTTGGGGATGAAGCTCAGTCCAAACGAGGTATATTGACTTTGAAATATCCCATAGAGCATGGTATCGTGAGCAATTGGGATGACATGGAAAAAATTTGGCATCATACCTTCTACAATGAACTCCGAGTGGCCCCTGAAGAGCACCCTGTCCTACTCACTGAAGCCCCTCTGAATCCAAAGGCAAATCGTGAAAAAATGACCCAAATCATGTTCGAGACCTTCAACGCTCCTGCCATGTATGTTGCCATTCAGGCTGTTCTTTCGCTCTATGCTAGTGGACGCACAACTGGTAAGCAGATTGATTAGACGAGCTTTGATTTCATCGAGCGAATTTACAGAATAATTTTAACTTTTCCCATTCTATGGTTCAAATTTTCTCCAGGTATTGTTATGGATTCTGGTGATGGTGTCAGTCACACTGTCCCAATTTACGAGGGATATGCTCTCCCCCATGCCATTCTTCGTCTCGACCTCGCTGGCCGTGACCTCACTGATGCCCTTATGAAAATCTTGACTGAACGTGGGTACTCCTTCACCACCTCAGCAGAGCGAGAAATTGTGAGAGATGTGAAGGAAAAACTAGCATACATTGCCCTCGATTACGAGCAAGAACTCGAAACTTCCAAAACTGGTTCATCTGTTGAGAAGAGTTATGAACTTCCAGATGGGCAGATTATCACAATCGGTGCAGAACGTTTCCGATGCCCTGAAGTTCTTTTCCAGCCTTCAATGATTGGAATGGAAGCTGCAGGCATCCACGAAACAACCTATAACTCCATCATGAAATGCGATGTTGACATCAGAAAGGATCTGTATGGAAACATTGTTCTTAGTGGAGGAACAACCATGTTCCCAGGCAT
Source organism: Cucurbita pepo subsp. pepo (assembly GCF_002806865.2). Lineage (NCBI taxonomy): Eukaryota > Viridiplantae > Streptophyta > Magnoliopsida > Cucurbitales > Cucurbitaceae > Cucurbita > Cucurbita pepo. The sequence continues at coordinate 6,033,869 of NC_036642.1, forward strand.
TGCTGATCGAATGAGCAAAGAAATAACTGCATTAGCCCCAAGCAGCATGAAAATTAAAGTGGTAGCTCCTCCTGAAAGGAAGTACAGTGTCTGGATTGGTGGCTCCATTCTAGCCTCACTCAGCACGTTTCAGCAGGTATGTCTAGCGTTGATCTTCATTCATAAACACATACTTACTATATCATATCAAATCAGTTAAATCATTTAAAAATGGACTGCAGATGTGGATTGCAAAGGCTGAGTATGATGAGTCTGGCCCGTCCATTGTGCACAGGAAATGCTTCTGATTTTCCCAGCCAAACCTGCTGCAAGCAACCAGGACGACTGCATTTTGTTTTGTTTTCCTAATTTTTTTCGGTATTTATTTATTTATTTAATCATAAAAGCGATATGATATCGCTTATTAATATAGAATTTTCCGGCCGCTGTGCCGTTATGCAGCCTCTTTTTTTTTTTGTCTCTCTTTAGATACTCTTGAATTACATGCGTAGCATTTAAAATAATTAGTTGAAAAGATTAGAAATTAATCAAATTAATGAAAAAAATAATAATAAATTTATAAAATTTCGATGGGCATAACCCTAAGCAGCTTGGTCTGACAGCGACATCTGCATGCAATCCATTGGGTGACAAATATATTTAAAATAATAAAATAACATTTAAATCCTAAAGAATTATCCTCGAATATTCTTCCCTTTTTCTTATATTATATTCCACACTCAATTCACGTATTCATAAAAAATTTTAAAAAGTTATATATTTAATCTATATATATATATATTTATAAATTATAGTTTTATATATTTTTAATTTCATATTTAATAAGTAAAAATTTACGAATTTAAGATGCAAAAATGAAAGTTTAATTTGTGTTTAATATCCGAAAATAATTATTAATTCATTTTATATTTTCGTGCTTTAATTTTTTTTTTTTCATAATTTTGGAAGCATTTTTCATTTCCAAAACATAAATAAAATTTTGTTTTTAATATCAAAAAATAAGAGAAAAAAAAAAGAAATTAAAGAGAATTTTCATCTCCACAAATTGCATTATGATCTAACAGTTGGCTAATTTGACTATGAATTTCCACGTTTATTTTCCTAATCAATCATTAGTGTTTCTAATCCAATCACAGCCAATCAGAACAGCCCGATTTTTTTTTAATTTTTTTTTCTAAATATTTATTTTAAATAAGTTGTTACCTCTAGACCAATAGCAGAAAAGTGTATTTTATTTTATTTTATTTTGTAGTTTATGGCAATTGGAAAAACATTAAAAAAAAAAAAAAAAATCTCTCTCCATTTCCATTAATCTTCATCCATCTCCCTTTTTTAATTATTTATTATAAAAATTGCAAAATATTGCCTAATTATTAAACAAAATTTTATCCCATTTATATATAACTTCTACTAATAATTATTAAACAAAATGATAATGATAATTAATTATAAATATTTATTATTATTTAGTTAATATATATATATATATATATATATATATATATATATATATATATATATATATATATATATATATATATATTTATTTATTTATTTATTTATAGAAAATATGAATTAATTTTTGTTAAAAAAATTTCAAGACATAAAATTATATTTTTTAGACAAAGAGTTCTAAAAAAATCACCATTTTGCTTTCTTATGGGTTTGACGGGACGAACTGCAAGACTCCAATAACAATGGAGGAAGGTGAAGATGATTGATTCAGTGGCTAATTTTTTGCACTGCGTCTCAGATTCAAATCCCATCAAAATCACTGGTTAAAGAGATTCTTGCAGTGACTTTAAGAAGCCTCAATTCTGTCTTCTTCCATGGAGACGGCGACGAAAGGGCCAGAAGAAGAAGAAGAAGAAGAAGAGTCTGCAATTGGCGAGGAGCGTTAATGGCGGACTGATTTTCAGACGAAAACGAAGAAGAATAGAAAAAGCCCTAAATTCTAATGGTTGGGTCGATGTCAAGTCTGCGCAAAAGTCAAGGGTTGTTTGGAATAAAGCAGCAGAAAAGGAATTATTCCCTTCAGAGAGCATAAAGAAAGGCGTAAGGCAAATCTCAGTCTTAGGTGTTTTGGAGAGATAAACGCGCCACATGCCTTCCCTTTCCCCCACATCCCGTCGTTTGCCTCTGTTTTCGCCTCTGGCTTCTGATCGGAGTTGATGGAGCTCTTGAATCCGCCATATCCTCCTCATCTTCCTTCTTCTCTTAACGCCTTTCATGGCTTCTATTCGTCTTCGTCTTTGCTTCTTCCGATGGTGATCCCTCGTTTGCGTGGCGTCGTCGAAGATGCTTCTTGCGACGACGACGACGGCGCTGATTTTGTTTATGTGGCTATTGGCAAATCAGTTGAGAAGTCTGCGAGTTTGCTCCGATGGACATTCCGTCGCTTTCGTGATAAACAAATTCGTCTCCTCCATGTTCATCACCTCTCTTCTGTCATTCCCACGCTACGTGAGTTTCTTCTTGATTCTATGTTATTTCTTCAGAACTTGCTAATTCCGGATCCAAATCGTTGCCCAATTGCAGTTTCTTTGTGATTCAAATCGTAATTTTGTGCTTGAGATTTGAAATGATTTGTTCATTTACTCTAGGCTTGCCATTGTATAACCACGGTGCCTTAATTTCAATGCAGTAGGGAAGCTACCTGCAAGCCAGGCGAATACAGATGTGGTGGCTGCATACAGGAAGAAGGAGTGGGAACAAACTTCTCGGGTTCTTGAAAACTACTTGGGATTTTGCCATAGAGCCAAGGTCTGATTTAAACGTTTTTGCTTTATTTTATGTGGAATTGTGAAGCTGAAAGACTTCTAGTTCTTAAATATTAGTTCAAAATGGCTAAATCTTAAGCTATTTAGCTTCCATGTCTTCTGGTGCTCTCCATTGACTATGCTTTAAGATACATAATAACATCCTAGTTTCCACATGCTTTTGCATACCATAATCTCTATGTGCATATGAGTTTTGGAAGGTATCATCTTTGTGCTTTTTTATTTCTTCATACAATGATTGGCTCAAACCTCATTGTAGCCATTTATTCGAGAGATTTTAAAATCTTTTGAATTTCGTAATACTCATGTTAGTTGAACACGACTCTCCACAATGGTATGATATTGTCCACTTTGAGCATAAGCTCTCATGGTTTTGCTTTGGGCTTCCCCAAAAGTCCTCATACCAATGGAGATAGTATTCCTTGATTATAAACCCATGATCATTCCCTAAATTAGCCGACTCATCCAACAATGTTATAGGGTCGAGTTGTGCATAAGCTAGCTTGGCTACTTAGGGTATAAAAGAAAGAAATCATAGAAATGATCTATGTTCATCCATTATAGTTTTTGAGTTATACAGATCTCCTAATTGTATGCTTCAAAGGCTGATACCTTACCTCAATTGTGAGTGACAATCCCCATTTTGATGAGATCATCTTTCCTTTTGTCTTAATGGGTAGGAGTATTTCTTGTGTTCTTAGGACTTTCAATGTCGTCGTTCATACCTCCAACTGAGACAGCAACTTGGAAAACCATAATTGAACAAACTAGTTGGCATCATGGAACTAAATTACTTCGTTCTCATTTATTCTTTACTGGGTTAGCTCATTTAGGAGTTACCTTTACAGGTCAAAGCTGGTATTGTTCTAATGGAAGCTGAACAAGTTCACACAGGGATAGTAGATTTGGTTAACAAATTCAAAGTTAGGAAGCTTGTCATGGGGACCATGGCGGATAGGTAAGTTAAGCATTGATCATTTGTTTTCACCCGATTCCGCCTTTTTTCTTAGAATGCATACCATATTGCTCAAGATTATCGGCTCTTCTTTTGATGTTTAATGCAGTTGTGTGAAAGTGAAAGTGAAAGTAAAGAAGAGCTCTAGTAAAGCAGATTATGCTGCCAGAAATATCCCCTTTCCATGTGAGATATGGTTTGTCAACAAAGGGAAGCATGTATGGACCAGAGAAGCTGTTGAAGGCTCAAGTTCTGCTTCATCATTGTTTCTTCCCGAGCTGGCTATCACAGAAAACTTTCCTGCTCAGTCATCTCTGAATGATGAGAGTCACTCATTCAACCTGGAAGATTCTCAATCTAGTTCTGCTAATGCTATAATTGAAGGCTTAAACTGCATTAACAAGGAACCCTTTGATGTAGAAGGCGTTGTGTCGAGTTCTTCGGATAGATACTTTCCCTGCCCTCTGCAGATTTCTTCCAGTCCAGCTAGCTCAAGCTCTGATTCAGGACATTCATCAGTTGAAGGGAGAGAGTCAACAAGCTCTGATTCAAGGGTTGAGGAAAGGGTTTTATATGGTGAACTTAAAGATGCCGTTATAGAAGCAGAGGCATCAAGGAATGAAGCAATTGAGGTGCATTGGATGTGTAGAAAGATGGAACAAAATGCTGCAGAATCCATAAAAAAGGTAACCATAATTTTTATGCGTTGTGTATGAACTTACTTCTAGGATGCCCTGTCATAAGAATTTTGTTACTCTATCAATCTAAGATAATCTTTTGTTTACTTTTAGTTCAAGGTCTTCAAATGTGTCAATGAACATGAAATTGATCTTAGGAAAGAGACTGAGAGAATGTTGAGGACTACCATAGAGAAGAAAGAAGCTCTCTCAGAAGAAAGAACTGAAATACTTGAGGAGCTAGAGAGGACATTGAAAACTCTTGCTCTTCTTGACACTCAGACACGGGAAGTAACTCGAAAGCATGAAGAAGCCATTACAGAACTCGAAATTATACAAGCATCCATTGCAGCTCTCAGGAAGGAAAAGCAGACGATTCAAAGCCAAAAGATAGGTGCTCTGAATTGGCTGTCCAAATGGAAACATGAGAAGGCTGCTTCTGCAAATTATAACAGATCGATTGGATTTGTGGAGAATCAAACTCAGCTGGCTGAATTTTCATTGTTGGAACTACAAACAGCCACATGTGGCTTCTCTGAAAGCTTCAAGATTGCTCAGGGAGGATACGGTTGTCTTTACAAGGGTGAAATGTTGGGTAAGACTGTTGCCATAAGGAAGCTGCATCCACATTATGTATTGGGTCCAGCTGAGTTTCAAAAAGAGGTCAATTTTCTAAACCAGATATTAAAAGATCTATTCTTCTTTGTGTTTAAGGCTGATGATTAAAGTTAGCCTTTCTCTTCTGCTTGCAGGTTGAAGTATTGGGTAAACTACAACATCCTCATTTGGTGACTTTGCTCGGTGTATGCACGGAAGCCTGCTCTCTGGTATACGAGTATTTTCCCCATGGGAACCTCCAAAATCACCTTTTCCCAAAAGGCAATACTCCTCCGTTGACATGGAAGACTCGAGCACGGATAATCGCTGAAATTGCAAGTGCCCTTTGCTTCTTGCACTCTTCAAAACCTGAAAACACTGTCCATGGGGACCTGAAGCCTGAAAACATTCTTTTGGATTCTGAATTCATCTCCAAGATCTGTGATTTTGGTATTTACAGGCTGATATCTGAAGACACACTGTACTGCCCAAGTTTTAGGAGGAGCACTGAACCAAAGGGTGCCTTTTCATATACAGATCCCGAGTGTCAGCGAGATGGAGTTCTGACGCCCAAGTCTGACGTTTATTCCTTTGGGCTGATCATTTTGCAGTTGCTCACTGGGAAACCAATAGTTGGATTAGTAGGTGAGTTGCGCAAGGCCATTTCATTTGGTCAGCTCGAGTCCGTTTTAGACTTGTCTGCTGGAGAGTGGCCTATTGATGTTGCTAAGCGGTTCGTAGACATTGGTCTACAATGTTGTGAACTGAAGGGGAGTGATCGACCTGAGCTGACACCTAGTCTCGTGAGAGAATTAAAGCAACTGCATGTCTCAGAAGAGAGACCTGTGCCATCTTATTTCTTGTGCCCCATTCTTCAGGTTAGTGGTTTCTTATCTTTTTTTCAAATGTATGTATTTGTTTAGCAGTGGTTTACAACATGCTAGAAAGTTATTTCATGTTAAAATGGTTTTGAAATTTACTTTGGTAGTGAAAGCTAAGGCTTAGTTCCCCTCATGTTTGAATCTCTGATGAACAAAAACCATGCTTTTATGGGCTGACATATTGTAACAGCTCAAGCCTACCGCTAGCAGATATTGTTTTCTTTGGGCTTCTCCTTCTGGGCTTCCCCTCAATGTTTTAAAACTCGTTTGCTAGGGAGAGGTTTCCACACCCTTGTAAAGAATGGTTTGTGTCCCTCTCCAACCAATGTGGAATCTCACAATCCACCCTCTTTAGGTCCTAGCATCCTCGCTGGCACACTGCTCCATAACCTATCTCTGATACCATTTGTAACAGCCCAAGCCTACTGCCAGGAAATATTGTCCTCTTTGGATTTTCTCTTCTGGGCTTCCCCCAAGGTTATAAAACGCGTATGCTAGGGAGAAACCTTCATTCCCTTCTTTAACTAAGGTAGGGTCTCACACATATACATTGGATTTGTTTCAGGAGATCATGCAGGATCCCCAAGTGGCTGCAGATGGTTTCACATACGAAGGAGAAGCGATACGTGAATGGTTAAACAATGGCCGGGAAACTTCTCCAATGACCAATTTGAAACTCAGCCACCCGCAGCTTACTCCAAATCATGCTGTGCGTCTCGCCATTCAAGATTGGCTTTCCAGAGTTTGACAATCCCACCTATCTAACAGGTCTGATTGGTGTATAATATGTTGTTTATATCATCACAAAGCTATGTCTATGTTCCTATGCCATCCTTCGTCAGTGTAGATACTTGAAATTTTGCAGAAATAAAATATATCTTTGCTCTGGTTTTTCCCCTAAATTCTGGAGTATTACTTCCCAACCATATAATTAAAAGTTAGAACAAGAATCATAAATTAGAGAGTCCAAAGGTTAAGGTGTCCTACAGCTGAGGTACAAAGGAATCAGTAGACAGCTGAGTGCAGTTCAAAGGGCACTCAAACTCCTTTATGTCAAAATTTAATGTCCCAAAATGAGAGAGAATGGAGGGTCTGCCCTTCACTCTTCATCTTCCCAACTGATATTTCCTTTGCATTTACTGATAGAATTCCAGAGCAGATAACGGTTGGGAGAATCATAACTAATCCATTTCCTATCTCAATCTCTACCTTACATTCTCATTCCCCACGTGTCCTATTGTACCTCGTTTGGGACCCACTGTTCTGTCGGACGGTGGCTGCCTCTGTCCTGAGTTTTAATTGGTGGGTCTGTCTCTTCTTCACTCTGTTTTGGTCAACTTTGTATGATTTATTATTCCAACTACATCAACACATCTACCTCTATTAAATAAGTCAGTTGAGCTGATCAGCTCATATTTACTCTCTTCCTTTTTTGGGGTTCGAATTAAATTTCCATACAAAATTTTCAAACTGCAACTACTCTGGTTGAAATGCAAAGGGAATTGATTGTTCTAAGCGTTGTTTAACAGGTCAATTCCTTGAAAACATTGAATGTATTGATGTTTCAATGTTTCTTGATGAAATATGTTTCTGATAAATCATTGATCGGGAACGGTCTTTCGACCGGAACCCCAACGAACTGTCGGCTCACGCCAACGAAGATGGCCAGAAACAAATACTGAGAGATGACTGAGAGATGACTGAGAGAAGACCCAGAAAGAGAACAGAGAGAGGAGAGACCATTGTTCAAAAAGGAATATAAGATCAATTATTCAGAAATTACAAATTTTTCCTTCTTTGGCAGTTTTTTCTTTTCTTTTTTATTAAGAAAGAACAAGCTTTTGCACTTTACATCTCCTTGCCACCAAGTAAACTGCAGAATTAAGTTCATGAGGCAATTCCAAGAACCTTAATCGCCGTTTCTTACAATGGTGATCAGGGAAAAAAAGAGAAAAATGAACATAAAGAAAAAAGCCTGACCTTTTACTGAGTTCTTCTCTATATCATCTACCTGCTTCTTTCCACTATTTTATACACAGGATCTCCAGATCCTCCCTTCTAATGAAATTACAATGATCGATACATCGTCGTGGTACTTCCTCCGGTCGCCCTGTGGTATTTTGAGTAACTCGTGGAAATCCATACCTGTATATATAACCATATAGCCAAGTTCAGCATAGTTTTCATATTTTGAAAAGACAACAAGAGAGAAGCATTTAGGGTGGGTGTCGTTTCGTACCAGCTCTCTTTGCAGCCCGAAACAGCAGTAGTTCAACCAGATGTTGTGCCGGGTCTCCTTCGGGTTGCAAGGCGATGAAAAGTTCGACTTCCGAAACAGCTTCCTCGTTTGTGAAGTACTGGTAGAGTCCATCAGATGATAGTATCAAAAACCTGTCTTTTGGTCCCAATCTGTGGTGGTAGAGAGATGGTAGACAATTGATGTATGGCGATCCCCCGACGTAGTTGATTCTGAACATTTCCAACAGTGCATTGTTCCATTTAGGCTGCTCATAAGAACAAAATGATCAATGTTAATGCACAACTTTGCATCAGTCCAGGGTGAAGAAGATAATTCAGTTCTCAGTCCCTATGGGAAAGCAGCCAGTTCAATTAACAAGCATAACTCATGGGATCGACAGGCTGAATCGAGTCGAGATATTAAGATGCTTATCACTTTTCATCAATGAATCAGTGGTTAAGAATGATGATGCCAGTTCCATGCCTTGATTAAATGATAACAACTCGAACAAGTATAATCAACCAGGACGAAAAATGTTTAGATACGAACATTTGCAGTCGAGATTAATGCAATTCAATTCACAACGAGCCAGACCAATTACACATTCAAAAGTGCTCGAAAGGAACAATCCATATAAGAGCAAGGCATAGTATTTTGAAAAGATCACCAACCTGTTTGAGGAACCCAGCACCGAACGCCCGAGTAACCTTCAACGAGCCTTTCACACGGTCGTTCATCACGGCACCAGCATCATCAGGATGTTCATTTTTTATTCTCTGAACTTCCTGTAAACCAAATCACAAAAGAATTAAATCTTTCACATCATTTCAGAACAAAGCAGTTCTAAAGAACACTCAATCACCTCATCAACACTGGTGCTATGATCCATGGAAAGCTGAAAAGCAGTAAGGTTAGCTGATGTGAATGCTGTATCTCCATCTAATGCTTCAATGTCATGAACTGGCTCTTCATTAATCCTCTCCAAATCCTGTTGAATCTTCCCGAGCCAATAATCGGGCTCCGCCTTCTGCGCTAAAACAGCTCGGCTATCGCCAACGTTCATCACATAAACATCATCTCCCTTCATAAGCATCACAAGCACACAAGAACCCATCAAAGCCAGTTCAGGATTTTCATCGAGCATCTTGTCTGCAATATCCAAATAGGCCTCCTCTGTTTTCTTCAATGCCTGGGACAAAGCTTTCAAAACATCCGAATGATTAATCGACCTCGAACCATTCGACGACGCAGATCGATTCAACTGCTCCTTTAACCTTCGATCGAGCTCTAATCGTTCCTGATCCCATTCGCACTTCCATTTCCGCTGATTATCCTCCCATTTCTCAGAAGCTCCTTTAAACTTTCCTCTTGAATTCTTACCTTTTTTCCTCCTCGAATTCGATCCAGAATTCGCATCGCCACTAGCACAAGGATGATTCTCTTGTTCAACACACTGAGAACAAGCGTTAACCTGCGAACAATCTCTTGTTTCTGGACAAGGATGATGCTCAGATCGAACAGGGGAAGTGGCCGGAGCGGCGACTCCGGGGGAATCGAGCTTTTCGTCCCATAACAAACCTTTAAGTTCCTTATGAACAAAGGAGTATAGATTCGATAAAAGGTAATCAGGAGCATCAGGACCGTTAAATCCATCGTAAATCCCGACGAAAACCCAACCATGTTCTTCAGAAACCACCACATGAACACGATCTTCCCCTGCTTTTCCTTGAGCCCACTGCAGATTTTGGCTCTCCATTGAATCATCATCTTCCAAACTTCCCTCACTACTGAAATTTAAACTACTCACAGTCAAATTCTCATTATGTTTCTCGGGCATGACGATCCAATCGGGTTCTTTAACCGCTTTAATCGGAGCCACAATCGAATTTTGCCCTCGATAAATCGACTTCGAAATTACGCTTCTCAAAATCCGAATTAACCGGCCTTTTCTCGATCCAGATCTGGAATTAAATCCTCCACCATGAGAGAAACTTCTCTGAAATTCGCAAGAAGTAGAATTATCAAGAGGACCCGAAAAAATCCCCCGATCCAACGGACCCGACATAAACCCTCGCTCAATTGGACCCGACAAAAACCCTCTTTCCAAAGGACCCGAACTAGGGATTCCACTGAAATTACCCGGAATCGGACCCGAATTGATCATGTTTTTAGGGATCGGCTGCAAAGGAATTGAAGCGAAAGAAGTCGAACTCTCAAAAGCCGCCGCTCGATCAATGCTATTGTACGAATACAGATCAACAAGAGCCGTAGAAAGAGGCGTCGATGTATTGGCACTTACAGAGGCGCCGGAAATCGATCGGAAAGTGGTGGTTTCATCGGAATGAACTTTTGAAGACGACAGCCTCAAAGGATCCGGCCGGACATAGCAGAACGAGTGTCCAAGCCCTTCATCGAGTGGATTCGATAACAGAGCAGAAATATCCGGCCGCCGCCTCCCGTCGCTGATTCCGGTGAAGCAAACGCCGAGCTTCCCAATCCCGTTACCCATCGGGATTTCTTTTATATCAAAGAAAAATTGAAAATTTAAGAAACAAAATCGAATTTTTCAGTGACCTAAACAGCTAATGATATGGATATTTCATAGTGTCCACAGAGAGAAAAAAATGGAGAAGAAACGGAAGACGAGTGGAAGATGAAGAAGAAGACGAAGCTTAGAGAGAGAAAGAGAGACAAAGGCGTTGACTTTAGAGTAGCGATTGTTTGAAATAAGAAAAACGCCGTCTTGGTTTCAAATCTAAAAAAATTAAAAATTAAAAAAATTAAATTAAAATAAAATATTTAAATTTCATTATTTTCCGTAGGGTGGGGCGTTGACTATAGTTGGAAGTTTAACTCGGACTCAAATATAGACCGCTTTCTTTAATTTAGCGTTAATAAATATAAATATAAATATATATATATATATATATTTTTTAAATCGTTAACCTTCACGTTCAAGTGGACAAGTGTTACACTCACGCGCGGTTGAAGTGGGCCCGATTTTAAAATCGACGAGCCGATTTTAATCCGCGGGAAACGTTTAGCACGCGTATAAATCGGCGAGTTGGATGAGGTGGCAATATAACAAGAAAGTAAAAAGTCAAACGGGAAAAATGAAATGAATACATGTTTGCATGGAGAACCACGTCACCATCACCGTTGGATCAAAAACAATGGTTTGATGAAATTACTGGTTGACTGACACCTGTCAAGTTCCCACAGCATTCTTGTCTACGCCTCTTCTTCTCTGCCCCCTCCCGCAGCTAAATTTGACTTTTTTTTTTTTCCCTAATTTTAATTACTCCTACAAAAAATAAAAAATTTTAAAAATAATTTGGCTGTTTATTTTATTTATTTATTATTTTGGAGTGTGTTGGGTTTAATTATTTATTGAATTTGGTGTGGTGGAGTGGTTGCTGGTTAGTAATTGCGTTGCATTTACTACAATTTGAGAGTATTAGGTAGCCTTGACTTGCNTTTTTTTTTTTTTTTTTTTTCTAATTTTATTTTGAATTTCTATATTTTCCCATGTTTTTTATTATTTGTAATTTAGAGGCGAAGTTGATTTTGGTTTCTAAATTTTTATTTAAAAAAATAAAAATTTGTCATTAAATAGAAGAAATGAACGTCGTGTACTAATCAGATTCATAGTGAATAATGTGTCTATGTTTGAGACAGAGTCATCTCAATGTAACTAAAAAATATACATATAATTGAAAGCTAATACAACAGTGGATCACTATTGAATCGAACGGTTTCTCATTTGGTCTTTAGCTTTTAGTCCCTAACTATGGTTGAGGTTTACAGACGGACTCTTGTAAGGATTGACCTCAATAACCTTAATCGACACTAAGAGAATCGACCTCTGGGGTCGGTCAGGTTAGTCGCTTGGTCCTTTTATTTATGTTTGACTATCCTTCTTTAGGCTTATGATCGATACTAGTTTAAAAAAAATCAATATATTTAAAATAAAATTATATGAAATTCATTTGAATTTTAGAAATTAAATTTGTGTAATTTTTAAAGGGCATAAATAGTCCACTTTTTTTTTTTAATTACTATTATTCCGTTCATATTTATATTTCAATTTCGCGTTTTTCTTCGTTGAATTTTTGTGTTAACAGAAAATTAATTTTGAAGTCAGAGCAGATTAAAAAAAGTCTAAATAAATTTATTATTTTCATTTAATATTCAAAACTTCATTATTATTTTAAAAAATTACTGTTTTACCATTTCCATTTTTCGCCCATTGGGTCAGTCAATCTATTATTAGAAATAAAAATTAATTTAATTTATTAAAGAAATAGAGATAAATAATTGTCAATTCAAGTTGCATAAAATTGGCATTGTGGAGGTCAATTAGGAGTTAAATCAATTAATATAAAATGACCCATAAGGGCATATATTCTCTCCACTTCCATTTCATTTTCCACGTGGCCCAATTGTAACCATCCACGTGGAAAATAAAAGCATTATGTGGACTATTGTGAGACAAAGCCAAATGGTTTTTAGGTACATGCTGACATCCAACACCACCAAGACTGGAGACAAAAAAAATTAAAAAATTAAAAAATTAGAAAAAAAAAATTAATCCATTTCTTACGAAATAATAATATAAAAAAAACAAGTTAAAATTATAATTAAAAGCTTGAATTAGTCAAATTTGAAATAAATAAATAAAATTAAAAAAAGTCATAAATATTTCAAGTGGGGAAAGCTTACGAAACCACCATCTCCACAAACTCCCCCCATTTGTTTCATATCCCTTGTCTTTTTCACACACTTTTATTTTAATAATTAATTTTCTAATTAAATCTGGCTCCATCGGTGTTTGGGTCCAAATCCACCCCTCTAGAGCCAGCGTTATTATTAGCACACCGCCTCGTGTCAACCCCCTTCAAGGAAGAACCGTCGAGAATGGATTGTGATGGTTGACGACATCTCGAAACTCGAGATGACGCCAAGACATATGAACCATGTCGATGGAGATCGAGATAACAAGATGAGATGCAACGTTGACAAACCTTGGCCCGAGCAGAGGCAAGGTTGAGCTAAATGACTTAGCCTAGTGTAGAGGCAAGTCGAATATGTCGTAGACGATTGAACATACACGCACTTGCGCGTGTATGGTTGAACAAGCTTGAATTCCACACAAACGATGTTCGATTGGCGAAGACAAACCTCGCCTAAGGTCCAACAAAGCCACAAAGTCGGGTAGAAACCGTGACAGTTGTAACTATAACAACCCAGACCACCGCAAGTAGATATCGTCCTCTTTGGCCAATCTTTCAGGCTTCCCCTCAAGCTTTAAAACTCATCTACTAAGGGAAGGTTTCTACACCCTTATAAATAAGAGTGTTTTGTTCTCCTCCACAATCAACGTGGGACATTACACAAATATAAAATAATTATTATATATTTAATTCAATATAACATTTTATTAACATATATAAATCCCGTCACTTATTTTCAATTTTAAATAATATTATTATAGAAAATACTATTGAGTAATTAAATTGTAATTTTAAAAAAAATAGTTTAATCGAATATAATTTTCTTTTATTTTAGATTAATGGGATTAATATTAGGAATTAAGGATAAAAACAAAATAAATTTGAAAAATTAGAATTAAAATGGATGTTAGAACCCATAAAATAAAAATTAAAAAATTAAAATATTGGGATTTTCGAACAATCATGGAATAATTTAATTATTTAAAAAAATATAATAAATATGAATAATATAATTATTAAGACGTTGAAAGTTTGAATATGGTTGGCAAGTGGGGCACTATATAAGCAAGTGATTAACAAAAAATTAGTAGTCAAACCAAATGAGTTTGTCGTCCTAATCTTACCCATAATTATTATTTAATTAACCAACTTGATATTTTTTTTATATAAAAAGATTTGAAAATAATGGATGAAATTACACTTCTATAATATCACGTATATATATATATATTTAAAAAAAAATTAAAATATAAAAAACTTATTGGAATAATTAATGATTCCCAACTACATAAAGATTATGATTAATGCATATAATTTTGGTTAATTAAATGCATGATTCATCTAGAAGGAAAGATCCGCAGCCTCGTCCATTGACTAATCTTTGTTTAAATATTAATCTCCATAAATAATATGATATTAGTTTAGATCTTCAATATTTGACTTGTGTTTATGTAATTTTAATTGGATTTCTTTCTAGATTTGTTCCAATTTCTATATTTTATTTTTATTTAAATAACTTTGAATTTAGGATTATCTACCCGTTTCGAACTTTCCCTCTAGGCTTTAAAACTCCCCAACCAATATGAGATATCACAATCCACCCTCCTTCGGGGTCCAGTACCCTTGCTAACACTCGTTCTTTTCTCCAATCGATGTGAGACACCCACTAAATCCACTCCCCTTTAGGGCCTAGCGTCCAACTGGTACACCGCGTCTACTAGGGGAAGGTGTTTTGTTCTTCTCCCTTACTAATATGGGGCATCATAGCACGAGTTATGAAGGGTTACGAGTTTTTTTAAGTCCTAATCAAAATTCGTGAACTTAAATGATATTCATGGGATGAATATGCGTTCTTAAGATTGATAATTGTGTAAGAATTCAGTGCAAAAGGTAGTAGTTGTTCGGGATATTAGTTCATAATTAGGAATTTTAGGGTTTTGAAGCTCGTGGAGTTGATTATTAAAATAATAATAAAAAAGACGTGAGATTTTTGAAACGTGTATTTCAAAAATTAAGTTACATCGAGTTCGATTAATCATTTTTTAGGCTATTTTTTTTTTAATTTTTAATTTTATTATTTAATATTTTATTTTTAAATTGTGTATCATTATTTTGACCCATTTTATGTGAAGCAATTGTCTCAATTATATCCAAATTAAAATTATATGTTTAGTTTATCGAGAAATAAAGTAATATTGTCGAACTATTAATTTTTTCAAGTATTTTTTAAATTTTAATTTGATTAAATCTCCTAAAAATTATTAGAATTAACAAAAAAAAAAAATATATATATATTTATTTAAAATCAGGAATAAAAAGAAAAAAAAATACCTGCAATTTAATAAAATATATAATATGCGGATTTGACCAAACCAAACCAAATTTAACTCTCAATTATTTGACTTTTGAAGGCATAATTGCATTTATTTTAAATATTTATTTGCTTTCTAAGTCAAGGAAGACAAATTCTTTGAAACCATTTTTCATAAGGATAAATGATTACAAATTTTTTTTATGGTTTAATATATATATATATATATATATATATATATATATATATATATATATATATATATATATATATTAAACCATAAACTTTTAAAATAATTGTTGGTATTTTATTTAATGAACAATGAATTGTTAAAATATTTAGTTTATTTCATTATCCTTGTAGACCAACCCGAGTTCTTCTAGCATAACTTGTCAACGGTTACATGCTTCTTAAAAAAAATTCAGTTCCATTTATAGGTTGACATTGTTTTTGGTCAAACCTCATTTTTTAAATAATTAAGAATATTTAACATTATTACGAGATTTTAGTTATTAATATATCATGTATTCTCGCTCAATAATAATTAAAAAACAATCGGAATCCAAATATAGAGGGTTGAGTTGTCTTGGATTTTGAACTCGTTTTAGGTTCTTCATTCACCAACTCAACCAACTCAACCAACTCGTGGTTGTTAGATAAACACGACTCTCCACAATGGTATGATATTGTCCACTTTGAGCATAAACTCTCGTGACTTTGCTTTGGGCTTCCCAAAAAGCCTCGTACCTCTTCTATGAGGACTTTTGGGGGAGCCCAAAGCAAAGCTGTGATCGTTCCCTACCTGAATAGATGTGGGACTTTCATCCAATAGTAGTTATTCACCTAACCCGAGTATACCCCAAACTAAAAAATAATACTGAAACTCAAATCTATAATTAAAAAAACGTATATTATATACACACGTGTGTAAAGAAAGATATTTATGGGAGAATCGAGAAGAAATACAAGCAAACACGACAATCGAGAAATTCTAACCATTTGACTTAGTGAAAGAAATGGGAAATGAGGTCACTTTCTAAGCATTGTTTTGTTTGGATTTCCCTATTTTGACCAACACTCCTTTAGCTCCACCAACAATTTCACTTCTCTTCTTCCTCTATGGCACATTTTGAACTTGTTTTGGTCAATTTTCATGCCCACAAATTCTACCCACACTTGGGGACAGATTGGAATTGTTCAAAGTTCGGCTCGATTCAATTAATATACATATAAAGCTATCTTGAACCCATAATTTAGTAATTTAAAAGTATTGAATAACTTAATCTCGATAAATTTTATTTTTACTAAATTAATAAATATTGCTTATAAACGGTTAGTATTTTGCTTCAAAAATAACTTTAAACTTTATGGATAGCTTTTCGGTTAAAAAAAAGTTATATTAAAAAGAACGGTTTAAAATTTTTTTAAAAAATTATTAGTAAAAAAAACTATTTATTAAATTTAAAGATATTAATGTTACTTTTTTAATGTTTTAATAAGTCACAAGTATGGCCGTTAAAATATTAATAAAATTTAAAAAAAAATTAATTTTATTTTGAAATAAAGTATTGACGATTTTTTCTCTCAAATTAATTTTAAAAATATTGTAAAACTTATTTAAAAAATATATATATGAATTATGAGATTTTTTTATTTATTATATTTCTTTAAGCATAAAAAAAGAAAAAGAAAAAAGAAAATATTTATTCTAGAATTTAAAAGAATCTCCTTCCCCCTTTCTCTCTCTTGAAATTTCGCCCTAATTTCAATCGATTGTGGCCCTAGAAATCCCCAAATATTAAACCCTAATTTGATTAATGTCGGACGAAGGGGCAGGCGGTTTCCAGAGAGATGTATGGAAACTTCTGCGCAATAGCCCTAACGCTTACCAAATCGGGGACGACGGTGGACATCCAGAATATAAAACACCTTTTTAAAATTAAATTAAAAAAAAAAAAATGAAAACATGGGCTGGGCTTATGGGTAATTTCCAAATTTGGGCCGGGCTTGAGTGCCTGTATTGGGCCGTTTGTTTTTTCCTAATTCAGCCCAATTTTCCAAATGGGTTGGGCTGCGATGCAAGCGTGTGTGTGTGTGTGTGTGTGAGTGTGTGTATATATTATATATATATATTTCGTGCTACTAGGTCCTCACACTTCGAAATTATCTGCAAGTTTGAGATCTTACCTTTGTTGTTGTCGTATTCTTTGCTCTCAGAAATCCGAGGAAAAATGGGCAGAAAATTCTTCGTCGGCGGCAACTGGAAATGTGTATGCTTTTCGTTTCCCTACTGTCTTAGATCTTACTCTTTTGTTTATACTTTTTTTCAATTTTTTGGTTGTTCGATTCATTTTGTCATCAGAACATTTATCAGATAATCAAATCTTTTGTACGCATGGATTTTTCCCATTTGTTGGATTTGAGCAGTACTCGTTGGTTTTGAACTGAGATCCACATTTCTCGCTTGGTTCTTCGATGTACTAATTGTGTTAATCCGTGACTTTTCTGATCCGAGTGTGCTGATTTTAATTTTGAATTCTCTGATTAGTTGAAATGTTGAGGAGGTCTAGATTTGGTAATGGAGGTTAGGGTTACTGGCTTTTGGTTAGATGAATGGATATTGTTGTTGATTGAATAATTTTACAGAACGGAACAACCGAGGAGGTGAAGAAAATTGTCAGCATGTTGAATGATGCCCAAGTTCCATCGGGAGATGTTGTCGGTATGTTTAAAAATTGAGATCACTGGATGGACTTTGTGATCCTTATAGTAACAGCGATTCATGCTTGAATAGAGGAAACTAAGGTCTATGCTTGTTATTATCTCCTCTGCAGATGTTGTTGTGAGTCCACCTTTTGTGTTTCTTCCCCTGGTTCAGAGTTCGTTGCGTTCCGATTTTCATGTTGCTGCTCAGAACTGTTGGGTTCGTAAGGGCGGTGCTTTTACTGGAGAAGTTAGGTAGGATTTAATAGATGATGAAATCTTATTGCGTTGAAATCTCTTGGCTAGTTGTAGTTATATCTATTCATTTATTGTAATTTTGCTTCTATACCTGCTTGAAATACTGGATTTGAATGCTTGATATTTTTCTTTCTATACTATCAAAAGAAATATGACATTTGATTCATTTGAAATTGGTGTGTTTTTCTACAGTGCTGAGATGCTTGTCAATTTGGGAATTCCATGGGTGATTATTGGCCATTCTGAAAGAAGAAGTCTTCTGAATGAGTCCAGTGAGGTAACCCGACTATTACATAAATGAAAATTTGACAGGTTATGCATCCTTTATTTGTTTATTGCATCAATGATTTTGGTTTCAAGCTCTCTTTTCTCATACTTTTGAATGCAGTTTATTGGAGATAAAGTTGCATATGCCCTTGCTCAAGGCCTTAAAGTAATTGCTTGTGTTGGAGAGACTCTTGAGCAACGAGAGTCAGGATCAACATTGGAAGTTGTTTCTGCACAAACTAAAGCAATTGCAGGTACTTTCATCATGAAAGTAAACTTCAGTTTTACCCCTTTTGGACATTGTTCATCTTACGTTCTTCTGCATGTTTAGAATCTCTTGATGTTCTTTTCCCGGTTATCCCATATAATTAATAATTTACTTTTACTTGGCCTTGAACGAACTTCATTTTTCTTATGCTTAGAATATATCATATTATCCGTCCATCGTTCTTGTGCAAAATCGATGACCCTTCTGTTACATCGTAGATAAAATCCCTAGCTGGGACAATGTTGTTTTGGCTTATGAGCCGGTTTGGGCAATTGGAACAGGGAAAGTTGCAACCCCTGCTCAAGCTCAGGAAGTAAGTTTTGTTCATAGAGATTTGTAAATTTCACTTTAATTCAGGTCAATTAACCATAACATTATGGTTTCTTTTAAGGTCCATGCTGAATTGAGGAAATGGCTTCACAATAATGTTAGTGCTGAAGTTGCTGGATCAGTTAGAATTATATATGGAGGTAACCTTTTTGCCTCTATGAAAAAAATATTATGTAGGCCTCATAACATGCTTTCCTATCTACTTCGCTGACCTGTGGAGCACTATTAGTACAAATAATACACAATGATCGTTTCCAATAGATTTTTTTTCCAAGTTAAGAACAAATTTTTTATTTCATCTATCATTTCTCCAATATTGAAGTGATAATCCGGTGAATAAGTGGAAACTATCCACTAGTAGTTTGATTATAATTATTCTCGAGACTTGAGAGAAAAAATTATCCACCTCAAAATATGAGATAAGTTTATCATTCCTCAACTCTGTCAGTAGATTTAAGTATTCGTTTTCGATTTGAGCTTGAAATATTCAGAATCCTTTCCAGACGCCATTGGAGGGGAATTTCTTTTTAAGAACCAAATAAAACCTCATTCATTGGAGGGGAATTGTTTCATACGATGGAACAATAGATGGCCTTTTTCTGTTCTGTGATTCGTGCTTGTCGACTTAGTCAGATTTGTTTGCGTATTCAGGTTCTGTAAACGGTGCAAACTGCAAAGAGTTGGCTGGACAGCCTGATTTGGACGGATTTTTGGTTGGTGGAGCTTCACTAAAGGTTGATATAACTTTTTCCTTCTTTGTTTGGTTTATGGTTACATCTTTGGTTGCTGACTTATCTTATGTTCCCTTACAACTAGCCCGAGTTCGTGGACATTATCAAGTCTGCAGTATGAAGAAAACCACGCGAACGTCTTAGTTAATGGCGAGACATAAATAATGGTTCTTCTGTTTTGTTAAACTAATTTGAGGTACTCAGTTATGTAAGAGAAGCCTTGTTTTGATGCTTTTGAATTAATGAGTTTTGGCGTGGATACTGGGAAAACTCATTCATAATATTCCAGTGCTTGTAATAATTTTTGATTTAGATCCCACTGTGGTGGACACAGATGAGAAATAAAGTTTAAAGTGTTTCGGAAAATAAAGAAGATTATGATCAGCAATGCTTGTTTTCATTTTCAGAATAAAAGTATTTGGGGGGTTGTTGGTAGATACCTGCTTCAACTGCTAGATCAATTCCTTTAGGTTAACTTAGGCTGAATGATTGGTTCGGGCACG
Source organism: Cucurbita pepo subsp. pepo (assembly GCF_002806865.2). NCBI lineage: Eukaryota > Viridiplantae > Streptophyta > Magnoliopsida > Cucurbitales > Cucurbitaceae > Cucurbita > Cucurbita pepo. The sequence continues at coordinate 6,054,102 of NC_036642.1, forward strand.
TGTCATGTGTCACAATTGTACACTTGTGGCAATGGGCGTATGCTTGAGCCTTGTATCACGTCGAAAAACAATTTGAAAGAATCGAAGAAAGCATGTTATGATTAAAAGCAAAGAAAGAAATATTGCTGGTGGGATCCTTTATAGTATAAGGTGTAGACATGATTATGGTGATCGGTTATACACACATAGTAAGTGTCTATCTAAGATGAAAGCATCTAAAGGAGTTTAGAACATGCATGCGGCTATGGACAGCACGTACTGGACAAGCATGTTTGGGACATTCGACATGCGATCATAAACGTCTTGAACAAGCATGTTACAAGCATGACTGTGACATTGTGCATACACTGTCCTCTTCTTCCTACTAAATCCAATCGGATCCAATTCAATTCATATATTAACCCAATGAAACATAAGGAACCTAAAAAGTTCTCCCATAAATAGCCTTCAAATTTGAGAATATAAATTCTTCTTCATTCTCTAGCTTCATCCAACCAAATTCATTGGTTTTAAACGAGTCTAAGTGCCAAACACTAGCGATCCTTCTTCATTCTTTAAACTCTTGCTACGCTACACCAAACTTAATTCATCGATTAACGGTGTTAACTATTAGAGCGTGTATGACAAACATCACTTTCTTCAACTCACGTTCTTCCCTCAAACACCTTTTACTATGAGTATTACCATGTTCAAATTTTGACAAGAACCCCTACTTTTATCTCATATTTCGACATAATCATGACACTATTAAAAAATAATGTCGACATGGTATAAAAAAAATGTATTCATGTTTGCTCGAGTATAGATTACACCAAGAAATCGAGTATAGATTACACCAAGAAATAGAATGGTAATACAACTTCCTTAATTACATATCCAATCCAAATTAATTAGCTCTAATTCACAATTGATATTTACTAATATTCTGGAAAACTAAATTATGAACAAAAATCAAGGCATAGAATATTATTATTATTAATTACCCGGTGAGGAATTCTATAAAAATAAATTATATTTGGTAAGCAAGAAAATAATATTGTATTTTTCTAATATTTGTTGACTAACAAATTTTAAAAAATTAGATTCCAATTTAAACAATAAGTCAAAATATTATATAATATATATTTATAGATTATTATAGAATTAAATATTAATGTATTATTTTCAACAGCTAATTTTACTCGCTTAAAAATTGACATTTTTTTTTAATATTTCCTTTTATTAAATGATAATAAAGCTGATTTCATCGGTCACGCTGAAATTTTAAATTTTAAATTTAAAAAAATAAAATAAAAAATTGTGGCCACTGGCATCCGTCCGATCTACGGGGAAATGGAATAAATAAATAAATAAATAAATAAATAAATAAATAAAAGGCATTAAATAAAATCGTTATTGTAAAGGTCGTGGTTTTTTGTGATCCTTGAAGCGCCCGTGGTTTTTTATTTTTATTTTTTTTTCTTTTGTTTTTTTGTTTTTTTTGCGAGCCGCTCCTTTCTTCAAATATCTGTGATTCTGGGCTTCTGCGCTTCTGCTTTTCGCTGTGATCGGATTTCTGGTTCTGGAATTCTCAGGAAAAGAAAATGGCAAGGAAATTCTTCGTCGGAGGCAACTGGAAATGCGTATGTTTCTTATTTGATTTCTTCTTGGTTTGTTTTTAACTCTATTTTGTCTCTGTATTGTCGATGTTCGGCTGCTTGTTTGATTTGATTGTTACCGTATGTTCTATTAGATCTTAAATCTGGTGTTTGTTTGTTATTTCAAGCTATTTGGTTTAAATGTTTTTGGATTTTGATTTTGATCTGATGAACTTATGGAAAACACTCATTTCTCTACTGGTTTCTTGATGTACTGACGACTTTTCGGATCCTGTGACTTTTCCGATCTGAGTGTGGTAGATATAATTGATGTGTTTATGCATTGAACTTTGGAGTTGGAGATTTGGAGTACTGGATTGTGTTTGATTGAACTAATAATCTTGTTGATTTAATGAAAAATTTCACAGAATGGAACGACCGAGGAGGTGAAGAAAATTGTCGGCACGTTGAATGAAGCCGAAATTCCTTCTGAAGATGTTGTGGGTACGGATGTAAAACTTGTTTAGTTTTCAGATTTATGACTGTCGATGTGTCTTGCAATATGGTTTACGAAGATCTTTCCAGTGATTGATTAGGTCTGTAAATGTTGTTATCCTGTGCAGAAGTTGTTGTGAGTCCACCTTTTGTGTTTCTTTCGCTGGTGAAGAATCTGTTGAGGTCTGAGATTCAAGTTGCAGCACAGAACTGTTGGGTTCGCAAGGGTGGTGCTTTTACTGGAGAAGTTAGGTATGATTTTACCTTGTGCGTTCTTCATATTGCACAGGAATATGTCTTGCTGGGCTTGTTGCTAATATCTCCATTCATTTTTCGTAACTTCTTTGTCCAATTTTTGAAATTAGTACCAAAAGTGACGGATGCAATGCTTTCCAAAATTGGAAATGTTTGAATCTTTTTAAGAACGATTACTGAATCTTGTTTGAAGAATGATGAAGTTTGAAGCTGGGCACTTTTCTGTTTATACTACAGATTGGTTAATTTTTCATGACTTCAGTTCATGCATGTTTTTCTGGGCTTTTTAATTTTTTTTATAGGAATGAATAGTTCTTTAAACTCTTACACGATAACAGTGCGCCATGCAACTAAGTTGATATCTTTTCCCTTGCAGTGCTGAGATGCTTGTGAATTTGGCAATTCCCTGGGTTATTATTGGGCATTCTGAAAGAAGGCTTATTTTGAACGAGTCCAATGAGGTAATCCCTGCTAGAATGGAGACTAGTGGCCACACCCCTATCTTTATTTTGTTAACATTCTGTGGAAATAGATTATTTCAAATCAGAAAATATGTTGATTCTAAGACCATTCCCCCTTCATTTTTGAATACAGTTTGTAGGAGACAAAGTTGCATATGCACTTTCTCAAGGCATTAAGGTTATTGCCTGTGTCGGAGAGACTCTTGAGCAGCGAGAATCGGGAGCAACATTGGAAGTTGTTGCAGCACAAACTAAGGCAATTGCAGGTACTTCTACTTTCTTAGCTCTGAAATTGAAAGCAAATGTTTGATCGGGTTGGTGAGACTTCCCAGAACGTTGAGTTTTTGATCTTATGCTCATGCTGAGAAGCTTTCAATATTTTTTCGATTGACCCTGTACAAAATGGATGACACTGGTTGTTACGGTGCAGAGAAAATCTCTAACTGGGACAATGTTGTCTTGGCTTATGAGCCAGTTTGGGCTATTGGAACAGGGAAAGTTGCAACCCCTGCTCAGGCTCAGGAAGTAAGCTTTCTTCTTAAACATTTATAAGTTCCAGTTAGATTCAGGTCAATTAACAATAAGATTGTGATTTTTCCAAAGGTCCATCATGAATTGAGGAAATGGTTTAGCGACAATGTTAGTCCCGATGTTGCTGGATCAATTAGAATCATATATGGAGGTATCCCCTTTTCACCTGTCAGATTGTCCTGTTGACATGTATGCTGTATTACATTCATTCCAATACTTGGTTGATGCTGTTTATTTCTGATTGAGCTCGAACTCTCAGATGGGGTAGTACTTTTTATGAAACAACCAAATAAAAACCTTAATTCGATTAACATATATTCACCCTGTGTGCTTGTATGATGCACATATGCCTTGTTAGGTCATGTAACTGTGGAACTAACTTGTTTGCATCATTAACTTGTCTTTTAGGTTCTGTAAATGGTGCAAACTGCAAAGAATTAGCAGCACAACCTGATTTGGATGGATTTTTGGTTGGAGGAGCTTCACTAAAGGTTGATATCCTCTCAAGTTCATTATCCATTATATATTTCTTTTCTTGTTTGGTGTTGTGTTCTTCAACTTCGGTTGCTGACTCGTCTTTATGTTTTATTGAACTAGCCCGAGTTTGTTGACATTATCAAGTCAGCTACAGTCAAGAAATGAAGGACTTGAGGAGTCATTGGATGAGACAGGTCTGTCTCCTTGCGGAAATCCTTGTTTTCTTGAGCAATAAAGTTGAGACTCAATGCAGTTGTATGATCATAGTTTTGTTTTCTCCCCTTTTTGATGCATTTTGACATAAATTTGGCACTGTGAGGTCAAAATACTATGTTTATGATTGGATCCATTGAGGTGTCATCTCGATTCTGATTCAGACAGAACACAGAATATATTGATATGTGCGTTCAGATTTCTAATTGCTGATTCCTATTTCAAATTCGCAAATCTACCTTCATACTTGTTTTTATAATGATTTTGATGTGGAACACCTTCTTAGAGGCTTCAAATGCCATTTTGGACTATGATTAGGAGGGTAGAATATATTGAAGCTATGAAATGGCCTAGATTTGATGGATTTCTTCCCAACCCTCTCTACTGTCTCTCTGCTCTTCATCTCTTGGTTCTACTGCTCATCCAAGTGAACCACTCGCTTCCCATTCTCCGTTGTTACTCCGACCGCCACTTTGTTCTCAATTGTTTTACCCCTTTTGAAAGACAAGACAAGCTACTTTTAGTTAGGAGCCTCTTTTCTTTCTGCCTAACTCCTTGAAAACAATGTTCGACTTGCCTAGATCCCACCCGGACCTATCAACTATTTGAACAAGGTAAACCTATGACTGACACCTACTAAATAGACCATGCACCGAAATAGAATGACCTAACAATAAAGTCTAGTTAGACTTTTCCTTCCTTTCACTCCCCAAAACACATCTCATCACCTAGGCCACCATGAAACGAAGGTTTTGGGTAATTTTTCGATCATTACTACCAAGTAGAGGCAATGGGTATGTCTTATGAAGTACGGGGAATGACCAATTCTCAGGGACTAAAAATGACGTTTTTTTTTTGTAAAATTAGGATTAAATCAAATACTAATTTTGAACCTCAAGAATCAAAAATACATTTTACCCATAGTTTTAACATGGTAGGAGAACAAACGGGTAGTGTTGCAACTAGCGTCTTCATCTCCTACTTCGCCCTCATTTCATTTTCTTGAATTTTTTTAATTAAATTTCTTCGAAATTTAAATGAGAATGTCTTACTAAGAATTTGAGTTTGGTTCCATGTGAAAAATTATTCTTCCATTATAATTTTTATTTCCTATTTTAATTATAAATAATCCTTTATAATTCCCTTTTCAATTAAAAAAAAAAAAAAATCCTTTGGAAAACAAAACAATTTTAATAAAATTTTAAATAAATTTTTTATTATTATTTTAAATTAACATATTTGTATATTTTAATTATTAATTTTGATTTAAGATAATTTTTTTTTTTAAAAATGAATCCCAAGGCCTACATCATGCAAATTTTAATTTTAAAGGTTGACTAATATGTCATTAAGAAAGTATTCCATCATTATGACAATTAATTAAAAAAAAAAATCTTATTATTAATAATTAATAATTAATTAATTAATTTATGGCACGTCATTTAAAGAATATTCAGTTGCCTATTGAGGTCACTTTCGTCACTCGTTACGTTAATCATACAATATTAAATTAATAAGCTTCATAAACTATATAATAAAACCTAAATTCATTACCAAAAAAAAAAAAAAAATAATAATAATAATAATAAAATTAAAAGAAGAAAAAAAAAAAACCCCTTAACCGTCACTCATGATTGGAGCCCCCAAAAAAACTGTACGGACAAATTAATGGTGTAAATTTGTCTTCAAGTCATCAGATTCACCACCGCCATTTGACCTTTGTTTTTCAGCTGCTGCTTTCTCGCCGGCGAGGGGGCTTTTGAGCCGCCGACACAGTGCCGGTCCCTTCAATTCTTTATTGATCTGCTCTGCTCCATTAAAATGGGGGGTTTTCCGCCACTTGATTGGGATACACGTGTGGCCCATTGCTCGAAAACGAGCTCCAATGATCGAGGTGTTCCTGCGTGTTCAATCCAAACGATTGAAAAGTCAAAAAGAGTAATGGTTATCCAATCCCTTACTCTGCCAAATTTTTGTTTGCTCGCGTGTTGATTACTCGGTGCCGATTAGTCGCCAGCAATCTTGTTTTCTTTCCCCCATTTGTGATTCTTTGAAGAGGCCGAAATCGAACGTCTCTCAGTCTGCAATAGGAGCCTTTCGTGGGCTTATCCTCTTAGTGTGATGACAGAAAAGAGGGGACCAACATACTTGTCATTAATACGAACTTCCTGTCCGTCAGGGACTGTGCAACCCTTCTTCCCCATTTCTGTATTTTAGCCAATTGAAGTGGGAAAATTTAGCAGGAGCTTTTGGGTTTTGATTAATTCTATTGAATTCAGTCTTCTTCTGGTTTTCCTGCTAACGAAACAATTCTTGAAACGAGAATCTTAACTCTGATACACTGAAAGGTGGCTAGCTATTTGGGGTTCTTTTGGTTGTTTTCTTTTTTCTTTCTTTATATGGGTTTGCTGAGATTCTTCTTGGTTTCATTGGTAGAATATTGGTTTGAATCTTGTTCTCTTGTTCTTCCTCTTTTTGTTGGTATCAGCTTGAAAGCTCTGAAAGTTGGAGAGCCCTTTGATTGCTTCTGATGGGCATCTGCTTGAGTACCAAACCTGTAGTAGAAATCGATGATGATGCAGGTATAAGAAGGCCAGTTTTCCTTCTTTATGAAACTATGGTGGAAGTTTTTAGACTCTGTTCATCATTTTGAAGTTTTTTGAGGTTTATTATTGATCTAACTGAACCTGTTCGCTTTCTCCAATGGAATAATGTCCTTTATATGAAGTCCTGTTGAGCTCTTTGATATTTGATCATATAATGGGCACGAGTTCTTTCTTTGATTGAAATGAAGTAGTTGAGACATGTATTCATGTGCATTTATGAGGGTTTTGAGTCAAGTGAATGGCTATTGGTTCATTACTGGTCATGCATTTGTTTGTGCAGGGGTGAAGAATTGTAAAGCTGATAGTGATAGCAGTAATGGAATGGACAATGGTAGTGCAAGTAGCAAAATCTCATTGGCTTCAGTACTGCCTGCCCCTCGGAGTGAGGTCGAAATCTGGCAATCCTCCCATTTGAAGAGCTTCTCTTTTGCAGAGCTCAAAGAGGCAACAAGGAATTTCTGTCCTGTTAATGTTCTGGGAGAACCTGCTTCTGGTTCAGTTTTCAAGGGCTGGATTGATGAGCATTCTTTAACTGCTACCAAGCCCGGAACGGGATTGGCTATTGCAGTCAAAAGGCTTAACCAAGATAGTTTTCGAGGCGACGGAGAGTGGTTGGTGAGTTACCTCTTTGAGATGACTCGTTGTCGTACCAATTGTTTTCTTCTCCACATCGGTTTCCTTTAGCATTAGATGGATTATCTTAATTTAACCATCTTCTATGGTAGAATAGTTATTTGTTAAACAAATTTGTCATCTATGCTGCACAGATCCACTCATGTCATGCCTTCTTTTATAGGCTGAAGTGAATTTTCTTGGCCAACTTGTTCATTCTCACCTTGTGAAGTTGGTTGGCTACTGCATGGAGGACGAACAACAACTAGTTGTTTATGAATTCATGCCTCGAGGAAGTTTGGACAACCATCTGTTCCTTCGTGAGTTTTCTTTATCTTTCGATGCGACGCGTTAAGAACATTCGAAATATTCTGTGATTTGACACTCGAGTTGTCATTGCAGGCGGGTCCTATTTTCAACCGCTTTCTTGGGGCCTCCGCTTGAAGGTTGCACTTGGTGCTGCAAAAGGCCTCGCCTTTCTCCACAGTGATGAAAGAAAAGTGATCTACCGTGACTTAAGGACTTCAAATATTTTGCTTGATTCTGTGAGTCAATGGTGAAAATAAAAGCTTCCTTGTGCCTATGTTAAAAAGGGCATCATGGAACTGGGATCTAACTCCTAAAGTTAAATATTTACTTGTTCGAAAGATAGTCGTCGAGCCACTTGCTTCATTTTCTTTTATTTTCAGGACTACAATGCCAAACTCTATGATCTTGGATTTTCCAAAGGCACAGGAGCAACAGGCCGTAAAAGCAATGTCTCTTCCAGGATTTCGGGCACCTCATATGCAGCTCCGGAGTATCTTGCTGCAGGTAATATTCAACACAACCAGAAAACATTTCTGTCAGATGTCAAGGATCCTTGATTCTGCTTTCTTTTTCCTGATAAATAACATTTCTGTATCATTACTAGTCTGAGAGACTTAAGGCTACTACGTTATAACACGTCGAGTCAACTTAGTTTGTTGTATTCTTTCAACAAACAAAGGTTTATAGTATCTAACATTGATCACTTTGTCCTTTCACTCACTGTAGGTCAGGCAACCAGTTCGAGTGATGTTTATAGTTTTGGAGTCATTCTATTGGAAATGTTGTCTGGAAGGAGAGCAATGTACAAGAATCGAACATTTAGAGAACATAATCTCATCGAATGGGCGAAACCCTACCTTGCAAAGAAACGTAAGACTGCTCGAATAATCGATGACCGACTCGAAGGCCAATATTCATTGGATGCAGCCTATAAGTTATCTAGTCTGATATTGCAATGCCTGTCCGTTGAGCCCAAGTCTAGACCGAGCATGAATGAGGTTGTAAAAGAATTAGAACAGCTACAAGACTCCATATCCACTACGATCAATACAACACAAAACCGCATGGCTCGTAGGCATAGTGCTGATGATGCCGATACCCTTCCTAGTGCTCATGCCCAACCTTCGACTCCTGTTTCCCCTGTTTATTAGCAGATGCAGGTGATTGTTTACAACAGATCTTAGGAAAATGGCAGAAACATATTATGGTTGAATGATTATACTTCTTTTGCTATTACCATCTCTTCATCTCAGCAATACTTGGTCAGTTTGTATATAGAAAGAATGGTTCATTTTAAATTTTTTTGTTTGATTATCTAAGATACGATACTCGAGAAGAATCTGATTATATGTCTAAGTTTAAACTCAGTTTACCTTTTGGCTTGAAGTTATGCAATTGCGAGCCTCATGTTGCTTCTGAAATGGAAGAGCATTCTCTTTCATGTATTTCTTTGTTGTGTTATGTTGGTGCCATTTGAAATAAAAGAACGAAATTGTGAGCTACATTGAAATTGCTTGAAGCGGGTTTATGGGGGCATTTGATATGTTGGGGTTGGCATGAAAAGTCCGAGAATATGGGGTGCTGCCTGTTTGGTGTGCACATGAATGAGTATTATGTCTGGCAATGAAGGATATAGTGTTATGTCTTGGAATGTTTGATGGAAATCGAATGGAGAGAATTGAGAGAACACCGAAGGAAGAATCGGTTGTGTATGCCTTCAGGAAGAATCGGTTGTGTATTCCTTCAGGAAGAATCGAGGCGACACATGTCACTCCATCAATCGCCTAAGGAAGCTTGAGAGGAACAAGCGCACACTCGAGGTAGCTATCTTCATCTCCCTCTATAAACTCCCTTTTCATTTCCAGTTTTCTTGGATGTCATGAATTCTAATCTGTATCACAGTAGAGTTGGCTGTACTGAGTAGTTTTTCGTATGTCTATAAGGATGTAAACAAGAGCAGGACACTGGAAAATAGTAATTCCAAGTAATTGCTTAAATCATATAGAAGCTGAAAAGTTGCACAAACAGTGAATTTGGATGCAATGTCTTCTTGATTAATCTGTTTCTTAGTGTAATATTATCTGCCTTAAAGTTTATTCTCTTTGTTTGTATTGATGAATCACTGTGATGTAGCCATACCAGACCTGCTTCATAAGCAAGAATTGCCTTGTCCCTTGAGAATTGCGTGCAACTTCTAAATTATGAACTTGCTTTAGTAGATAGTAGGACCCCTTTTGTTAACTTGGACAAGTCGCTAGAAAAAGCACGAGAAAGAAATGTATAATTAAGGTTGTTCTCTGTTCTTGGCAGGTTATGGAATGAGTGATCAGGGAGAGTTGCTCTTCAACAATCTTGTGATTACATCTGTAGATAAGGGAGCAATAAGAGGGCCCTTGCATATTTCTACATACAACATTCTTATGAAAGTAGAAGCCAATGAACACAATATTGAAGGTTGATGATGATATTTGGTGGCATGAAACGAGCTAAAGTGGAACCACATGAGGTGCCTTGCTGCACTGTAGTTGAAGCTTTTGCTGAGGCTATGGAAAAATCTACCACTGGAAATAGGCTCATTAAAAAGGCAACAGAGACCTTTAAATGGGTGAACCAAACGCAATAATGGTTATGAAGCAAATCGGTTGACCCGAGCTTTTGCCCACTGAATCCAAATTCGAACCGAACAGATTCGGTTCCAGGAAAATAACCCAGCCAACCCTTGTGATTCAGGTTGGTTGGTCCGAATTTTTGGATTTTTGGGTTCAATGTACACCCTTTTGAATTCTAGCTTAGGTTGCTTGAAAGCTAGCTTGGTGGAAGACGCCATGAAAATACTAGAGATGGGATCAAATATAGCAATCAGCAGCAAGAGAGTTAGAAAGTCAACTCCATGGCTGGAAACCACTCTTTCAATGATTGAAGTTTTGGCAGAGAGGCGATGTTGAAAATACTGAAAAGTTATTCAAAGAACTCAAGGAAGCAAAGTATACAAGTACACGTTTACAATACTTTGTTCAAGACTTAGGTGTGAGATCCCACGTCGGTTGGAAATGAGAACGAAACATTCCTTATAAGGGTGCGGAAACCTCTCCCTAACATATGCTTTTTAAAATCTTGAGGTTGACAGCGATACGTAACGGGCTAAAACGGACAAAATCTATTAGTGGTGGGCTTGGACTATTACAAATGGTATAAGAGCTAGACACCAAGCAATGTGCCAGTGAAGACGTTAGGCCCCCAAAGGGGGAAGGTGGATTATAAGATTTCACATCTGTTGGAGAGGAAAACGAAGCATTCTTTATAAGGGTATGAAAACCTCTCTCTAGTAGACGCGTTTTAAAACCGTGAGGCTGACGACAATACGTAACGGGTTAAGCAGACAATATCTGCCAGGTGAAGGCCAAGATTCATAATCGAGAGGATGATCATAGGATGATCCAAATCTTTCTGAGCAGTTTCATAAGTCAAAAGAGTTTGAACAGATCATACCTAAGTTTTAATATTCAATGAGAAACGAGCCAAGTCAGCGACTCATGAATGTTATCAATGATCCATCCTTTACCTCTGCTAGATTCTCATTGCTCTGTCGGGCATCAGCAGTCTTCTCCCTAGCAGATAAGCCGTGGGTACCTCTTGGCCACTTGACTGACATGAATGCTTGACTTATCTGCAGCAACCAGGCCCACAAAATTTAGACTTCCCAAGTCCAAGAGTGAAGTCAAATCTCAAAAGTAAGCATCCATGTCCATGTTTTGGAGTGTTTGGTTTCTGGATTTTGCAAACCCTGAGAAGAACAAAGGACAACCCATTTCACTCCACACAAAGCTTCTCTGTTTGCTGTAATTTTCAAATCATCACATCCTCAAAATGAAGATCTTTCTCCTTTTCAAACTGGGTCATCATATTTAAGCTTCACAAAACCAGAGACCACAAAATGAAGTACAATACGCAGCATTTACATACGATCACAAGAAAAGAACCTATGAAGACAGGGACAGGTATTATATTTACTGTTGAAGAGAGATTTTTATTCAGCTTTTTTTCTTGTCTTTACTCTTAAAGGAAACTTTGATTCATGAGTGTAGGACATCCCAAGAGAGATTGAATGAAGATATCCCAGCCAAGGCCCCTTCTCGTGAATGTATTTGCAAAAGATGGTTGGTCAGGGAAGGAAGGGCCTCGAAAAGGGAAGAAGAAGAGCAATAAAGTGAGCCATTAGCAGACAGGTTGGCCCCTTCCCGTGACATTATTTCCTCAACTTGGTTGAAAAAAGAGATTTTTTTATGTATAAGAACGGTACAGTGCATGTTCTTTGGTATCTTTTATCTACCATGGATTGACTTAATGGTCAATAGTTTACATCCTAGTCAGTGCCTCATCCTTATGAATTAAATATTTCATACGTTATTTTCACATAACTTTTCATTTCAGAAGCCAACAAATACGTAGAAAAGTCCAGAAGAGGAAACAAAGCCATGGAAAATTAGTTTAATTCACAATTTGGTTGGCCTGAAAACTTTGAATTAAATACAAAAGAAAGAGAAGTCAGCAACCGACTGTAGCTTTTGGATTATTGGAAGGGCAGGTTGGACAAGTGTAAACAGGGAGGAGAAGACCAAAAAAAATTTGATGGGTCACGAGGATGAATCATGATATAGGTGAAAAGGGGTCGGGAAAGCTTTATTGAATTAGATTTTTGAGTTTCCATTGAAGGGAGCAAATAGAAAGCTTCCAAAGCTGTAAGCGCCGAGCCTTTCACATGCTTTGCTTCCTTGGCTTGAGAGTGTGAAAAGAAACAGGGACCAGTCGGCCATTAATGCAGAGCTTCCCCCATCTCAAATCTTCCTTCCATTGAACCTTCTGAGAGTATTGGAAAAACAGAGCAATACTCTGTTTCAGACCTTGTTTCTTTTTGCTGATACGAGAAGAAAAATGTGAGTTTCTTCATTTTTTGTTCCTTTCTGCATATGGGTTTGGCTTCTTTTATCTTGTCTCCTCATGTATTGCTGAAGATTTGACACCCATAGATGAAATCTTGTAGAGCATTGATTTCTTATTTAGTTCTATTCTTCTTCTTCCTCTTTTTGATTGTTCTTCACAGTGCTAAAGCTCTGAAAGTTGTGGTGTTTCTTTGCTTCTTATAATGGGTGTCTGCTTAAGTACCAGAATCAAAGCTGAAAACTCATGTAATACAGGTACTACAACGCTTCCTTCTTGTCTAGTTGATGTTTGTAGAGTTTTAAATTTATCTTGTGAACATTGAGAAACGGATCATATGATTGAATTCCCAGCAACAAGATCTTTGCTTGAACTGAAAATATAAACGAATGAGCTCTGCAAATGCTCATATGAGGGTCTTGATTCGATTATAGAATTGCTAGTTTGTTAGAGGTCATGCATCGAATTGTGCAGGGGTGAACTCTAATGCTGTGAGTACTGATGGAAACGATATCGGTAGTAGTATAACGAGCAAGATCTCGTTGTCGTCGATGCCACCGACTCCACGAACCGAAGGCGAAATCTTGCAGTCCTCCAATTTGAAGAGCTTCAGCTTCGCCGAGCTTAAGGTAGCGACGAGGAACTTTCGACCGGATAGTGTGGTTGGAGAAGGAGGTTTTGGTTCAGTTTTCAAAGGTTGGATTGATGAGCATTCCTTTGCTGCTGCCAAGCCTGGCACAGGAATGGTTATTGCAGTCAAAAGGCTTAACCATGATGGTTTCCAAGGTCATAGAGAGTGGTTGGTGAGTTATTCTCCTCCAAACCACACGTAGAGATGGCTCATTCTAGCATATATCTTTCGGAAGTTTATGCTGTGAAGATCTCGACTTATCGACTTATCGACTTATCGACTTATCTCGTGTTTTCTTTCTTCGTATAGGCCGAAGTGAATTTTCTAGGCCAACTTTCTCATTGTCACCTTGTGAGGTTGGTTGGCTACTGCTTAGAAGACGAGCATCGTTTGCTCGTTTACGAATTCATGCCTCGAGGGAGCTTGGAAAATCATTTGTTTCGAAGTGAGTTTTTCGTATCAGATACCCTTTGAGATTCCCATTAGAACTTCATGACAATTGCCTAATGTTGCAGGGGGATCCTATTTTCAACCTCTTTCATGGAGCCTGCGCTTGAAGGTTGCACTTGGTGCTGCAAAAGGGCTTGCCTTTCTCCACGGTGATGACCGAAAAGTGATCTACCGCGACTTCAAGACATCGAACATCTTGCTCGACTCGGTAAGTAATCGCTATAAACAAGCCTTTTCTGGTCTATCATATGAATGTCAAGCAAGTAGAAGATAGCCTTAATAAGCTTCATTTTCTTCTGCATTTAGAAATACAATGCCAAACTCTCTGATTTTGGGTTGGCTAAAGACGGGCCAACGGGCGATAAAAGCCACGTCTCGACTCGGGTGATGGGTACCTATGGATATGCAGCCCCGGAATATCTAGCCACAGGTATCGACATTATTTTTTACTCTTGTTGCATTGTTTCATCTCTTACCTGATTGTCACTTTGCTTTTTCACTCGCTCTAGGTCATCTAACTACTTGGAGTGATGTCTATAGCTTCGGAGTTGTCCTACTAGAAATACTATCTGGAAGAAGAGCAATAGACAAGAATCGACCGGCTAGAGAACACAATCTTGTTGAATGGGCAAAACCTTACCTTGCAAACAAACGCAAGATTTTTCGAATAATTGACAGTCGTCTCGAGGGCCAATATTCATTGGATGGAGCCTACAAAGCATCTACCTTAGCTTTACGATGCCTATCCATTCAACCCAAACTTAGACCAAACATGAATGATATTGTAAAAGACCTCGAGCATCTACAAGATTCCACACTCCCTACCAGCAACAGGAACTCAACCAATAATCGTTGTGCTCGTAGGCATAGCGCCGATAATTCCCATAAGCCAAATAGCGTTCAAGCATACCCCCGACCTTCTGTTTCAACACTCCACACATAAGATGGTGATCAAGTAACTAGATTGAGATGGTTCGTAACAAAATCGAGGAATTTAGCAAATGCATTCCAATCTACAAGAACTGTACAGTTTTTTTAGTAATTCCTCCTGTGGTGATTCTTAGATTGGTTTGTACTTCGTTTCGAATTCTGATTATTAAAGTGATTTCTAGAGAAAGCTACTGAATCTAAATAAAAAAACGAAAGTCGTTTCAAATTCTCGTCGTTTCGTTGCACAGTTGAGATCGAGCAATAACGAAATTTATCTCATTTTTAAAACTAAGTTATATAACATGTCACATTCATAAAAAATCATGAATTTTTTATGAAGATTTCAACATATTAATGTGGCTGATAAGCACAAGAATGGGGTAAGAGCTTATACTATTTTGAGGCCAACATTAATATTCATTAGATTTTTAAACATATTATAACCACAAATAATTTATAAGGTTGGATATTTTGATTCCTTATATGTGATAAGCTACAACAATAAGACAAAACAACCATTAAATTTAATTTTAATATTTGATATTTGACCAAAAAATAGACATCCACTATACAAATGGGTGGACATAATTTATTTTTATTTTATAATTTATAATTAATTATTAAATAAATTGATGTGATTTTGCTATTTTTGGAATCTACCCCTTACTGATATGACATAATAAGAATGTGTATCACAAATAATTTAGATTAAAGTATTTGCTTTTTATAAATAAGTGATATGACATCAACTTTAAAATGTCACATCAATCAGCATGTGATAAATATATAATATAATATATAGTTTGAATTTCCATTTTATATTTATTTAATTTTATATGGAAGGGATTTAAAATTTTGTATTTAGTTAATTTGGAAAATAATTAAATTTATATGGTTAAATTAATAAAAATGTCATTCAACTTTATAATATCTTGAAACTATTAACACTTTAATTCAAATTAAAAAAAAACATTCGTAAAAATAATAACTTTCCAAAGTATTAATACTAATAAAATACTAACAAATTTGAAGATAATTTATAAAGTGTCGATAGACAGTTTTCGTCAAAAAAAAAAAAAAAAAATTAAACTTCTTTCTATAAAGATGAAGGGTGTTAATGTTACTTTTTAAAATTCAATGAATATTTTTTAAACTTAGAGAGTCATCAGCTCACCGTTCATATCAGATGAACAAAAGGCTCCTAGTGATACCTCTAACAATCGGGGTAATAAGATACACGTTATGGACAATAAACTTTAACCGAACTTTACAAAAATAAGAAATTGTGAAAATACTAAATTTAAAAAAGAAAATATCATGGCGAGATATTTAAAGAATTCATAGCTCACATTAAATCTATTGTCTTCATATCCTTAACTCTCTCCACCTACTTGCTTCACCTAGAAGTTCTCTAGACATTGACATGATTTACATCAACTCGAAATATAAGAGTTTGGGATGGATTTTTGTTAGAACTCAATCCGGTTCAAGTTGGGTACGAGTTCAGTGGGTAAAGGACCATGTCAACCCGACCCAACTAGATTACATACAAATAAAAGAAGAGAAGGAGTTGGGCCCAAGCTCAAGCCCAACCCACGTTTAGTATACCATCGTTAGATCCCACATCGTATGTGTACTCCTCGCACGACGCATACCTCAGTCCTCTGCGAGTGCATAACAATTCAGTCGACATTAGTACATCTTTCAAGTTCCTACTCAAGTACCTTCCTCACTAGTCGCTACTCAGTACAACACAATACAATCCTCGCATGATACAGTCGATGACTCCACTCCTGCATCCTCCTAGCATAGTCGCTCTCTTCGGTTAACGCCTCTTCCCCGCTCGTTGCCACTCAGTTGTTCTTCATTCCTTCCTTCCACAGTCACTCTCTTTGGAGTTCGTGAGAATATAATCACATAAAAGGGAAGAAATTTGAATGAATGTAACAATGAAGGGATTTTTAGAGGTATGGCAAAAACAGAGAAAATGGAGGGCTGTTATGCAATTACCAAAGAATAAGCAAAGCTTGTCACCAAGTTCTCACCAACCCAGGTGTCCAATTTCTCCAATCTAACTTCCCAAAAGATTTGTTTCTCAAGCTCACCATATCTTTAAAATCAAAAACTTTCCTTAGATGACTATTTCTATGCCTTGTACTACTACTAGTAGTAGTAGCAGCCTCGACTTCGGCCTCCTCCACAGTTTCTTCCTTCGTTTCGACGATGTTGTCACTCGGTTGAGGAACTGTTTCATCTTGACATGATTCACTGATGATGTTTCCAAGAATGTCGACAACCTCACTCATTTTTGGGCGATTTTTAGGCTGCTTCATCAGGCATTTGTTAGCCAGTGATGCAAGTTTCTGTGCTGACTTAATGTCACATTCTCCCTCGAGCCGTGGATCGATAATAAGATGGAACTTCTTAGGGTCAGACACATATGGTTTAACCCATTCCAAAAGCTTCTGCTCGTTGCGAGGTAGGTTTCTCTCCACGGCTCGTCTTCCTGTAATGAGTTCGTAGAGAACAACTCCGAAGCTCCACACGTCGCTCTTTGCAGTCAACCTGCCAGTTTGGACATACTCTGGAGCAGCATACCCTACTGTACCCACAACCTTGAAAGACAAATACATTGTTATCAGAAGGAAACATCTTTGTGTTTCAGAGGAAATAGCTTTAAAGCAATATTGTAAGATATGCCTAAGAGTGCAGCAAGAAAATGATTAATTGATCTTGCAAAATAACCTAAAAGGGATAACTATATATGAGATCCCACGTTGGTTGGGGAGGATGGAGAAACCTCTCTCTAGCAGACACGTTTTAAAAACTTTGAGGGGAAGCCCGAAAGGGAAAACCCAAAGAAGACAATATCTACTTGCGGTAGGCTTGAGCCGTTACAAATGGTATTAGAGCCAAACACCGGGCGGTGTGCCAGCGAGGACGGTGAGCCTCGAAGGGGGGTGGACACCAGGTAGTGTGCCAACGAGGACGTTGGGCCCCGAATAGTGTGGATTGTGAGATCTCACATAGATTGGGGAGGAGAACGAATCATTTTTTATAAGGATGTGAAAACCTCTCCCTAACATACGCGTTTTAAAAACTTTGAGGGAAAGCCCAAAGAGGACAATATCTACTAGCGGTGGGCTTGGACCGTTAAAAATGGTATCAGAGGCAGACACTGGGCAGTGTGTCAGCGAGGACGTTGAGCCCTGAAGGGGGGTGGACACCAGGCAGTGTGCCAACGAGGACATTGGGCCATGATGGGGGGTGGAATGTGAGATCGCACATTGGTAGGGGAGGTGAACGAAGCATTCTTTATAAAGATGTGAAAACTTCTCCCTAGCAGACACGTTTTAAAAACCGTGAGGGAAAGTCCGAAAGGGAAATCCGAAAAAAAGACAATAATCCCAAAAAAAGACAATATCAGTTAGCACGTTTGGGTCAAACAATTTCCAAGAACAGCACTAATTAAGAACTTCATGGGGACGTAATTCGCAGTGTTCTTGAAGATTGTGAAAAATGATTTTAGTATTTTTCAGTATTTCCAAAAGTTAATGATAAGTTCAGTTGCAAGAACCAGGATAAGAAGGTTAAACATACCGATGTTGACACATGACTGATTCCTTCCGGAGGACCCTGTCTGGCAAGTCCAAAATCCGAAAGCTTCGCATTAAATTCTTCATCTAGCAGGATATTTGATGCTTTTAAGTCGCGGAAAATTAGCTGCATCGAACAAAAGTAGATCCAAATCACTTAAATACAACGATAGCCACAAGCAACTATCAAACACATGCTCTCCCACAAGACACAAAATCTGAAATCTGTATTTACTTCACATGGCAGGAGAAGATAAAATCTGAAACATCATGGCAAAGTAGATTGTCTATTTCAGGGAACAGGCAGAACACGATTTTGTACCTGAAAATCCATTTCTTCATGTAGATATGCAAGACCACGAGCTGCATCCTGAGCAATTTTAAGCCTTGCCAACCATGACAATGGTGAAGATACTCGAACCAATAGATGATCCTCCAAGCTCCTCTTGCGCATAAGCTCATAAACCAAAAGCCTTTGCATTCCCCTTTCATCATCTTCTGCACAGTATCCAACTAATTTCACAAGATTTGGATGTTTCACCACACCTAAAAAGTTCACCTCGTTGATCCACTCTTTGTGCCCCTGAGTACTAGAATTTGTTTGAAAATTCGATCAGATTTGACTCGAAGGCACTTGTAAAACCATGAACAAGTATAATCCGGTTGAATCATTCCCAATTTGGGGGGTTTTATTGGAAAATTATACAGGATTGTCACAGTGATCGAACATCAGGACAAATCAAATAAAACAAAACCACCGAATATTCAAAACAAAAAGTAATACAACGAATTCGAACATTGCGTTTCAAGAATTTACAAGATTGAGGGGAAGCAATCAAGTTCAAGATACTGAACACCAGAGAATGCGAAGTTGTGATCATTCAATAACATTCATGAACACTAAGAAGAAGAAAAAGAAATAGAAGGCCATGCCTGGAAGCCGTTGCGATTGAGCTGTTTAACAGCAACCTCCATTTTCAAATCAGACTTGGAATTGGAGCCACCATTATCATCACCAGAAGCCCTAACAACTCCTTTAAACACACAACCAAAACCTCCTTCCCCAATCAACAATGCCCTACTAAACCCTCGCGTGGCTGATCTCAACTCGGAAAAGGAAAAAACGCGCAGATCATTCCCTCTCCGGTGAGTCAAAAACTCATCGAACCCAATCGAGTCGGAAACATCCCTAGAAAAGTCAGAATCGAACTCGGACCGCCTGGTATCAAAAGTGCTAGAAGCCATACTTAGCGAACGAGCCCAGGAGACCTTGGAGACTCTAGAAACGACGGCGTCTTCATCATCCCTTCTCTCGCCATTGGTGAAGTGGAAGCACTTCATTGCTTCAAAAACGAGTTGTGGAGTTGCAGAATCGGAATGCTGGAAGAGAAAAAAGGGTAGAGGAAGAAGACGATCAAGTCAAATGAGAGGGGAGAAGAAGAAATGAAAACCAAGTGGGGATTGGTTGAGCGTTTACATTTGAAAAATGGAAGAGCGTTAGGTAATCGAGCAAAGAAAACAAAGACCCATTTCCTTTTGGCCCATAGTTGTTATAGAGAGAGAAAGAGAGAGTCAGAGGATCACGAGGGGTTGCACACCGAGACGCAGACGCTGAAGTCCAAAACTGGATCAGGTAGCTCACTTGGAAGGAGGGTCCCTACCGTTAGTTAAGTTAAGGGTACCACTTGGAAATTAGGATTTCATCAAGGGTACCAATGTAATTTAACCCTTTCGTCTGCGTCACAATCATGCTTGTCCAGGGCGTGTTTTCTATGGCCGCATATCCGCCGTTTGTTAAGGGTCTCACTTGAAAATTAGGATTTCATTAAAGTATTAAGAGGATATTTTGCGGTGATAATTAGTTAGAATATATCTCAGATATTTAGGGAGTTGTTAGTATAGATTTGATTAACGGTATATTTTATTTATTTACCAGATTTAGTTAGATATATATTTTTTCTATTTTTAGGTATTAGTTGATAGTTTGTATCCTATATAAACGTGGTAAACCTGAATGAAGATCATACTTTCGATCCCAATTCTATTTCTATTTCTCATTCTTAACATGGTATCAGAGCACCGATCTTGGTGTTCTTAAATATCAAAATTTCCTTTATGGCGGAATCAGCCAAATCCAGCTTCAAAATTTCGGATGTTGATTTAACACATCCGTACTATATTCATCACTCTGATCAGCCAGGATATTCACTTGTTCCAATCAAATTAAATGGAGCAAATTACCAATCCTGGAGTAAATCAGTTATGCATGCTCTTATTGCCAAGAAGAAAATTGGCTTCATTGATGGCACAATTGAGGAACCGTCCCAAGATGCAAATTCAACCGAATTCGAACTCTGGAATCAGTGCAACAGTATGATAATATCTTGGTTAACTCATTCCGTTGAAGCAGATATCGCTAAAGGCATTATTCACGCCAAGACAGCTCATCAAGTGTGGGTTGATCTTCACGATCAATTCTCACAAAAGAATGCTCCAGCAATTTTTCAAATACAAAACTCGATAGCAACGATGTCACAAGGAACCATGGCGCTGTCAACATATTTCACCAAGCTCAAAGCACTTTGGGATGAACTGGAAGCGTACCGCACACCATTTACCTGTAATCAACGTCAAATACATATTGATCAACGCGAAGAAGACAAATTGATGCAATTGCTCATGGGGCTTAATCAGTCTTATAAAACGGTGAGATCTAACATATTGATGATGTCTCCATTACCTAATGTGAGGCAAGCCTATTCATTACTTGTACAAGAAGAGATGCAGCGTCAGGTAACTTCCGAACCTACTGAGAAAATCTCGATTGCATCAGCAGTGCAAAAGAAAACAATATATTCAAAATTCGCCAAGGACAAATTGTGTGAACACTGCAATAAAAGTGGTCATACAATTAATGAGTGTCGAATTCTTAAGTTTCACTGTAAGTTTTGTGATAGAAGGGGCCATACAGAAGATCGGTGTCGACAGAAAAATAATTCTGGAAGGACAAGACAAGACAATCAACACAATAACCGTGGATATCGATCATCTGCAAATATGGCCGATGTTTCACAGTTGAATACAGAAGAACAGTCACCTAATTCCATTCCAAATTTTTCTTCTGAGCAATTACGACAGATAGCACAAGCCTTATCTGCAATCAATCATCACCCTTCTGGTAATTCTGACAATCACATCAATGTTGCAGGTTTGTTTCCCATATCTACATTATCTATTAACTCTGCGAGTTCTAATTCATGGATTCTCGATAGTGGAGCTACGGATCATATAGTATCAAAATCTTCTGTTATGACTGAACCAAAGGCTGCCATCATGTCTGCAATAAATTTGCCTAATGGAGAGACAGCACGTGTGTCACATACTGGCAATATTTCTCTTAGCCCTAACCTTCAATTAAACAACGTTTTATGTGTGCCTTCATTCAATTTAAACCTAATGTCGATCAGCAAACTTACCAATAACTTGAAATGTTATGTCACCTTCTATCCTGATTCTTGTGTTATGCAGGACTTGGCTACGGGGAAGATGATTGGCTCGGGTAAACAATTTGGAGGTCTCTATCATATTTCTTCATCTCCAATCAAATCTTCAGCTCATCAAGTATCTCAGTCATCTGATTTGTGGCATTTACGCCTAGGTCATCCTTCCTTTTCTCGTTTTAAATTTCTAGCTGATCAATTGCATCTTAATAATGCGAGTTATTCTCATAATTGTAGTATCTGCCCGTTAGCAAAACAAACTAGGTTGTCTTTCCCAAGAAGTTCAATAACAACCCATTCTGCTTTTGATCTGATACATTGTGATGTTTGGGGACCACATAAAATTCCTACCCATTCTGGTTTGCGTTTTTTTCTCACTATTGTTGATGATTTTACTCGATGTACTTGGGTTTTTTTAATGCAACATAAGTCAGAAGTACATCATTTGTTAATGAACTTTGTTAAATTCGTTCAAACTCAATTTCATACTACTATCAAGATAGTTCGATCAGACAATGGGACTGAGTTCCTATCTTTGCAACCATTCTTTACTTCTTGTGGTATTGAATTTCAGCGCACTTGTGTCTATACTCCACAACAAAATGGAGTCGTAGAACGCAAGCATCGCCATATCCTAAATGTAGCTAGGTCTCTTCTTTTTCAGTCACAGGTTCCACTTAATTTTTGGGGAGAGTGCATTTTAACGGCTGTTTATCTTATAAATAGAACGCCATCACCATTATTATCTAACAAGACACCCTTTGAAGCACTCTACAAACGACCACCTACATTTCATCATCTTAAAGTTTTTGGTTGTAAATGTTATGCAACTATAGTACATCCTAAGCAAAAATTTGAACCTAGGGCAACTCCTTGTGTTTTCGTAGGATATCCTTGTGGTCATAAAGGTTACAAGTTGTATGACATGCAATCTCAGAAATTCTTTATCAGCCGTGATGTCAAATTTTGTGAAGATGATTTTCCTTTTTCATCAGCTTCACAAACTTCGACATTAGCTCCTTCGACTCCTGTTGTACCACTTCATGATCCATCCTACTCAAACATCCATCCTCCACCTTTTATTCCTTCACCTCCTACTCCGTCGTCTCCTCCACCTTCTCCAGATTCGCCCACTAATTCCAATCCTATCCCACCTGATACATCAGCTCCACTTCGACGTTCTACTCGTACTAAACAGCCTCCAGCTTGGCATAAGGATTATGAGATGTCTTCTGGAGCCAATCATTTAACCTCTAGCTCAAGTCCCGGCACTGGCACCAGGTATCCCCTTCATCATTACCTTTCATTCTCTCGTTTTTCTCCTACTCAACGTGCTTTTCTAGCTCTTATTACATCCCAGACAGAACCTAAAACCTATGACGAGGCAGTTGGCGACCCGTTATGGCAGCAGGCTATGAATGATGAAATTGCAGCTTTGGAACGTAATCATACATGGTCTCTCGTTCCTCTACCA
The DNA here is from genome assembly GCF_002806865.2 of Cucurbita pepo subsp. pepo. Lineage (NCBI taxonomy): Eukaryota > Viridiplantae > Streptophyta > Magnoliopsida > Cucurbitales > Cucurbitaceae > Cucurbita > Cucurbita pepo. Next base: position 6,077,157 of record NC_036642.1, read on the forward strand.
CTTGGTCATAAAGCTATTGGTTGTCGTTGGGTGTACAAAATTAAATACAACTCTGATGGTTCTGTTGAACGTTATAAAGCTCGACTAGTAGCAAAGGGATACACTCAGGTTGAAGGTATTGATTACACAGAAACATTTTCCCCTACAGCGAAACTTACTACACTTCGTTGCTTACTCACTGTTGCTGCTGCTCGAAAATGGTTCACCCATCAGTTGGATGTTCAAAATGCCTTTCTCCATGGTAATCTAGACGAGGAAGTTTATATGTCTTTACCACCAGGTCTTCGCCGACAGGGGGAGAATACAGTATGTCGGCTCCATAAATCTCTTTATGGATTAAAACAGGCTTCTCGCAATTGGTTCTCCATATTTTCTACAACTATACAAAATGCAGGCTACACTCAGTCCAAAGCAGATTACTCTTTGTTTACTAAGAGTAAAGGTACTTCTTTCACTGCAGTTCTAATCTATGTTGATGATATTCTGTTGACAGGCAATGATCTCGAAGAAATTCAATATCTCAAGACTAGTTTACTCCAGAAATTTCTTATCAAAGATTTAGGAAATTTGAAATATTTTCTAGGCATTGAATTTTCTCGATCTAGAAAAGGAATTTTTATGTCTCAAAGGAAGTATGCTCTAGACATACTTCAAGACACAGGTCTTACAGGAGCACGTCCAGACAAATTTCCTATGGAGCAAAATCTGAAACTTTCTTTAACTGAAGGAGAGAAGTTGAATGATCCAAGTAAATACAGACGGTTGATTGGCAGATTAATATATTTGACCGTCACTAGGCCTGACATAGCTTATTCAGTTCGTATGCTTAGCCAATTTATGCATGAACCAAGAAAACCACATTGGGAGGCAGCTCTTCGAGTTCTGAGGTACATCAAAGGCACTCCTGGTCAAGGACTTCTACTGCCATCTGAAAACAATTTAAGATTACAGGCATATTGCGATTCTGACTGGGGTGGTTGTCGAACTTCCAGACGATCTATTTCTGGGTTCTGCATTTTCCTCGGAAATTCAATTATTTCTTGGAAGTCTAAAAAGCAGACTAATGTGTCCAGATCATCAGCAGAAGCCGAGTATCGAGCTATGGCAAATACTTGTTTAGAGTTAACTTGGTTAAGATACATTCTTCAAGACTTGAATGTTCCACTGTCCGAACCAGCATTATTATATTGTGATAATCAAGCAGCATTACATATAGCAGCCAATCCAGTTTTTCATGAACGTACGAAACACATTGAAATAGATTGTCATATAGTTCGAGAAAAGTTACAAGCTGGAATCATCAAACCGTGTTATGTTTCGACCAAAATGCAATTGGCAGATGTTTTTACTAAAGCTTTGGGAAGACAGCAATTTGACTTTTTGAAGGACAAGTTGGGTGTGATCGACATACACTCTCCAACTTGAGGGGGAGTATTAAGAGGATATTTTGCGGTGATAATTAGTTAGAATATATCTCAGATATTTAGGGAGTTGTTAGTATAGATTTGATTAACGGTATATTTTATTTATTTACCAGATTTAGTTAGATATATATTTTTTCTATTTTTAGGTATTAGTTGATAGTTTGTATCCTATATAAACGTGGTAAACCTGAATGAAGATCATACTTTCGATCCCAATTCTATTTCTATTTCTCATTCTTAACATAAAGGTAGCAATGTAATTTAACCTCTTCTTATGCACCGTGTCATGGTCATGCTTATCCAGGGCATATTGCTCATGGCCGCATACCCACCGTTAGTCAAGGGTCTCACTTGGAAATTAAGATTTCATTAGGGGTAGCAATGTAATTTAACCCCCTTTCGCCTGCATCATGGTCATGCTTGTTCAGGGCGTGTTGCCTAGGGCCGCATACCCACCATTAGTTAAGGGTCTCGCTTGGAAATTAGGATTTTATTAGGGGTAGCAATGTAATTTAACCTCTTCTTCTGCACCGTGTCACAGTCATGTTTGTCCAGGGCGTGTCATGCCCATGACACCCAAACCCTTTATTTGCTTTCACGTTGTACTATATCTTTTGTTTGTACGACTGTATGCCTATTGGACCTAAATCCCTTCTAAGAGATGAGACTAGTCGTTAATTCTTCTCACATGTAGTTATATGTTATCTAAGCCGTTTTGTTGCCCTTTTCGCTTATAATCTATAACATTGCTTTCAAACTTTCTTTCAAATTCTTTTTCGAAAATCTGTCTACCGTTTATTAAAACTTTCTTCTCAAAACGGAGTCAGAGACTTAAGCATACATCGCCCGCTAGTAGACAACACGATTTCGAATTGGTTTGACTCACTCAGTGTCAAGAGTGAGTACTGCACAATTGTCAGTCAAGCGATTGTATCACACGGCCGACATGCCACCGGAGGCTGCGCTCACATCGTTGGTCGAACATTAATTAATTTGGGGGTTCATAATGAAGGAAGATGGAGATGATACGCCTTTTCCGTCTCTTACAAGCAACTTCTATTACCTTACCTTCACCCAATCAACGTCATTCATTATAATTAAACCCCACAATTGTCTCCCTTTCATATTGCTTTTTTATAATTTATGAGCCGAGTTGTTTGTTCAATCATTTCTTGGGCCTTAATATCCCCCACTTTTATAACCCGGCCCAGTTCCGAATGCCCAGCCCATTTGGACTCTATACTTGTTACCCGGCCCAGTCTAAGCCCAACCCAATTTATTATGGCTTCCCAATAGTTATTCCTCACAAAATTAATTTGTAAATATAAATATTTAATATTTAATATATAAGAAATTACCGTCGAACAGCCGTCTTAGCTCAGCTGGTAGAGCGCATGGCTTTTAACCATGTGGTCGTGGGTTCGATTCCCACAGACGGCGATTTCTATTTATTTCATATAAAAATTGACCAAATGCTTTGTAAAAGGACATTTATTTTTATAATCATTTATTTTTCAACCTTGAAGCAGTAATACAAGTAATTTAAAATTTACAATAATTAAAACAAACGGAAAATAAAATACAGAAAAATACATATATAATTGGAAATAACTCTGTAGCACTCAAATTGTGTCTGTAAAAGAAGACTGCGGGCCATAATCTTCATTCAGCCGCTTCAGCCATGTACGGTCACACAACCAGAAAACCGAACAAACCCCCTGTCTAAATATTCTTCCAATAATACCCCCAACCCTTGCTCTAAATTACGCTCAGATCAGATTAGTTTTATAGCCAGACATTCAGACAACCACGACCCTACTACACTCCTCCCCGTTACCAACGGCACCTTAAAGTCGACGCCACAAAGGTTAAAAATGTAAATTCATAGAAACAGTTACTCGCGGTTAAACACGGAAGTTTTTTCCGGTGAAAGTCTGGCCGAACTGCCAATTGGCGGGCACGATGTTCCAAGACGTTGAGGTTCGCCGGTCACTGCCGGTCACTCTAAACGACAAAGCCTGGCCCACTAACACGGCGTTGGATTGCCAGTTTTGCCCCCAGTTTCTCGTCATGCTCATCCACTCGGTTTTTGATCCTTTAACGCTAGCCCGCACGATATCCCCTGCACCCGCGACGTTGGTGATTAAAACCAGGTTGAAGTAACGGAAACCGTTGATCGTGAACCTGATTCCTCCCTGCTTCCGGCATGGCACTCTGCGTAATTAAATCCAACATTAGAGGGCAAATTCAAACTACTAAAGTTACATAAATAGATTATGCTTATTTCCCGTTCAAATGCTACCAACTCACCGGCGGTAAGCGACGGGAACAATTCCGGCACGGTATTCGGCGATTTTAAGGAACATGGGCATGGCGAGGTCGAAGTGGCTCCGAGGAGGGTTACACCAGCCGCCATTGTCGTTTGGAAGAGCATAATTCGGCGGGCAGAAATTGGTAGCAGTAACCAAGATTGAGGGGCTACCGGAATGGCACCATTTTGGGTCATTAGCACACTTAATTTCAAAGCAAGCGCCGCAGCTCTGCCCATTGTTGAACAGAGCCGTACTTAGCGCCGCCGTGTTGACTCCATACCCTTGGCTGTACAAATTCCCATACCCACAAGCTCCGCCTGAAAAAAACAGACCATAAATTAGTGTTGAACAGTGATTTAACAACAACCCACATCGGAAATAACTGAAAATGTAGCTAGCATATTAGAACATACCCATGGTGCCGGAAGCGTCAGAACCGCCGTAGAAGGTGGCATGAGCATTCTGCCAGGCGCCGCCGGTGTAAACGCCGGGGATTCTAGCGTCAACAGCTAGGAAAAATGGGAGCAGAGAAGCAATGCAGAGAGAAATAATGGCGGCCATTGTGAAGCCTTGCAGAAAAGAAACAGAGGAAATGGAGATGTCGGAGAAAGGACAGGGATGGTGGAGTACTTATAGAGGTGGAGGACTGCCACCGTGGAAAATAAATGTAGGGAAATAATTTATTTTTTTATTATATTAAAGGATAAATATTCTTGATAAGGAAATTGAGTACGATCTCGTACGAAAAAAAGAATTTTATTTTTTGGTTTATTAGAATTAAAGTAAAATAATTATTATATGCTATAAGCTTTGCGTGAATCGGAATCAGAGGCGTGATGAGCGGCTGTGATTGGATTTTAATTTTTAATCTTAAGAATTTTTTTTATTTAAAAAAAGGCTTTTTTACTGGGTGCGGGGTCCAGGTGGATCTGGATTTTGTAACTATAAGCCGACGTGGACTGATGTGGACCCCGCAGATCTCCGCAATCGACGCTGCATTTACTTTTCGTACGCATTGTTTGAAGTTTGACCGGCTCGGTGGACAAGAGCGCTTGGCAGTGTTTTTACTTTTTTACCGTTTACTGTTTGTTTTTGCTGTGAACTCTAAGGTGAAAAAAATTAAATGTCGGTTGAAATATAATTTTTGTTTGCTTTTTATTTGGAGCTGAATAAATGGATTTATTTTTTTATTTAAATAAAAAAAGAGCAAGGGTTGAACGGTCAATAGCCTCTTCTGGTCAGATCTCATATTAATTTCAAAGGTTTCATATTGACTTTTAAGGCTATACATGTGCCCTCTTTGAATTTTGTAATTTTCTAAATATTTTTTTATTTTTTTAAAAATAAAACATTTCATATTCGATAATATTAAGGAAAAAACGTAATAAACAATTTGACAAATATAATTTCAAAAAATTAAATGTAAAAACCACATAAATTTATATTTATTTATTTACCCAATAGAGTCTTTGGGTTAAATTGAAGGGTTTTGACTGTCAGTCAATGCGGTTGAATTTTTTTAAAAAGTGCAATTTGGCGGCACCGCCAAGCGCGTGATTACACGACAGGGTAGCGCGGTTGTGGGGTTTCCAATAATTTAAAGCGAGTTCTCAGTTGTCTTCACATGCTTGCTGTTTTCGCACCGGCGGGGAAGGAAAACTCAAATAAGGCAAGTGCAAATATAATTGGCAATTTTAATTTTAAGTTAGAAAAAATATATATATTAAATTAATGCTAGGTTTATGACTTTTTTTTAATTCTAATTTATTATGAGAATTATATGATTTATAATTTTAACAAATTAAAATTATATTATATTATATATTTATATATAATGTCGACCTTACTCCACTCTTCCTCAACGATTCTAAATTTTTTTAATTATTTATAAAATATATTGTGAGATCCCACATTGTTTGGAAGGTGGAACAAAACATTCCTTATAAATATATCAATGAAAAATTTAAATTATTTATAAAATATACTGTAAGATCCCACTTCGTTTGGAGGGTGGAACAAAACATTTTTTACAGAATATATATATATATATATAAAATTGTCAACATTTCTCCCCTTTAATTCTAGAGTTTAAATTTTTTTAAATTATTTATAAAATATATTGTGAGATCTCAGGTGGGAGAGTGGAACAAAATATTCCGTATGAGAACCTCTCCCTATGAGACGCATTTAAAAATCTTAAAAGGAGATTAAAAAAGAAGAGTCGAAAAAGAACAATATTTGCTAACAGTGGACTTGAGCTATTAGATGTATAATATTTTTCTGTACCCCATTTTGGTACTCAATCTATCACGTCATATAGACGAACGTTATGAGTGGAACAGGAACGGACGTGAAGATGTGGGGTCGGTGGGAGCAAATGCATGCGAAACTCGTACGACAAGTGGATAATGATTAGCATTAATTAGAAGTTAGTGATATAAGGGTATAAAGCATGTGAAGGGTAATGATAGCATGTTGATCTAAAATGGTAAAATATTGGAAAGTCAAAAGGAAAGAAATGATATTTAATAGAGCGTTACGTATGAATAAGGTAGATGATTTGGAGAGTGGCCATATGGGGCACATGGTGGTTGGACAGGGTTACTTTGGTCATTAAATAAATAAGAACAAGTATGTGACCTAATTAAGTTAACTCTCTCTTTTATATTAAGCAATGGGTTTAATTAGCCCTAATCATCCCTTAATTATCATCCCTTAATTACCCATAATCATCATAATGTCTAATGCTCTGCAAATGGAGTGTACGGACTCGTCTATTCTGTTGCAATTAATGAATTCAACTAATTTGGTTTTTTTTTTTTTTTTTTTAGAAAAAAAAAAAGACAACCAACTATTAGTCGTCCATCGTTTTTTTTTTAATTACCAAATAAAACTAAACGGTATCATGTTCACATTATCTGTGAGGTAGAGACCGCTCTCAATTGGAGAGGAGATTTCTTATTTAGACGGAAAATGGGGAAGGGGAGTGGGAGTGGAGAATATTTTTTTTACCCGTTAGATAAATGGGGTCGGTGACGGGATTATGTTCTTTGTTTTGTCCTGTTAATATAAATATATTTTCTACACGTATTAATATGCATATACGCTTTTTAGGTCATATTAAAAAAAAATAGTTAATTTTGGTACTCTAATTATAATATTTAAATTAAATAGTAAGTTGTAATTTTTTTTAATTATTTAAGATTACGTTGTAATATTAAATTTTTTAGAATTACATCGAAGATTATATATATATATATATATATATATATATTGGTTTATTATATATTTTTTTTACCAATTTTATAAACATTATATTGAAAATAAAAACTTTAAAATAACTATAATTTTTAAAAAATAATAAATAGAAAAAATTATCGTATCCCGCAAAAATAAATGAAGAATTTTACGAGAATAGGAATGAAATAGATGGCGGAAATGGGGATCGGGAAGGCTTCCCCTTCTCCATCCCCGCCCCGTGGACATCTCTACTAAATGCGGATGACAAGTTAAATATTCAATTTTTTATCGATATCCTTCGAGGCTATTTGAGGTGAGTATTGAATGAGTAGATATTAGGAGAAAAAATAATTGTAGGAACCAAGCCAATCATAACTAACAAAGTCGAGAGTACGTGGACCAAAATGAACGGTTTAAAAAATGGACCAATAATGCATTTTGGTGAGCCATGGGTCCTCCAAAGCCAAAGTAACACAAATTAAGGGAAGATTTGTGGGGGAGAAGCACTTGAAGACCACAATGATGCACTTTGGTGAGGAAGTGGTATGATGTTGCCTGGTGGTCTCCTGTGGAGCGGCTGATTGATATTGTGGTTGGTTTGGGTGCATTGAAGAGAGACCAAGAGACATTCTTAGAGCTTTTTAGGCCAATTTTGGGCAAGCAAAACAGGCAGCTTTGTCAGCTGAGTGTGTATTATTAAAGGACATAAAGCACCAAGGATGAGCAAAATGGGGCATTGTCCATAATGGGACATATCTTGTCTTGTTTCTCATGCTTTTACTTCCTCTTTTTATGTTTGGTATAATCAAACATCAAAGCTTTTCTTCGGATTTTAAGACATGTCCTGGTTCGAGAATAGAGTACATTGCTTTTATCATACACTAATGTTTGGTCTTACATTTCTTGATTGATTGACTTTGGAATGAATAGTTTATTTTCTGTTTTTATCAAGATTCATTCTTCTCGGGATGGGAATGACTATCGAGTTGACGACTTTCTTCTTTCCTGTATGTCGATGCCAAAAAATGTTCAAACGTTTTGCTTTGCTCTCCATCTTGAAGCTGTGGGTGAGTCTAGAGTCAAACATAGTGATTTTGGTCAATCTGTGGTTAACCCAAACCTATACTTCTAGTGAACGTTTCGTCTCTCTCACTTTCTTATGGAGAGTAGATAAATAGTTTGGGTCTCCATATATAGAGGTTTTCAATACTTTTGACCAATAGTGTTTCAATGCTTCGGTTTACTCTAAAAACACCCTTGATACAATACTGACGATCTTACGAAGATAAAATTTCAGTTAATTTTCATTTACTGATCTCATCTTTTACGAAATTGATCTCCTTTTAGAATGTACAAGAATATGTGGAGCTCGACATGTCTGGAAGCACAAGAGAACGTTCTTTTGCTAATATTATAACAAGTATTCGATACTGGATCATTCATAGCATTACTATACCTTCTATATCCATTGCAAGTTGGTTATTCGTGAGCACGGGTTTAGGTCTCATATTCAACTTATGAACTCGGTCCAAATTATCTCAAAGTGAAGTTGAACAGAATTATAAGACACTATATCGAGAATTGAAAGACTAAAGAAAGGCTTTAGTGTCAGAAACGTAGGATAAAGTTGCGCCAAAAGATTTTCAGACTTATACTTCAAAAATTTCAATCGAAATTCAGCAAATAATAGTGTAGGCCTAAAGAAGATTTTGAATAAAGAAAACTAACTAGAGATGGAATACAAGAGGATGGGTATAACATGTTACCTGTTGTAGACATAAAAAAGGATCCATCACCAATAATATTGCACATACAGCATAGACCCAGCAATGATTCTGTTCTAGAACGACAATTTAACAGACAAAAGTTAGTATCAAAAAACTAACAAAGATTCTAATCTCCCGCTTACCTGGTCGTATTCACGATGTCGTGTCCAGTCAGCTAGCAGCCTGTCTGTCTCATTTTTCCTAGAAAGCAGAGAAAAGCTACACTAACAGAGAAGAAAGAAAGGAAAAGAAGCTTCTTCTTCGTTCCCTATAGTTTAGTCATTTATAATCTTAAGTTCCAATCATGTAATGCGACAGCAATCTTTCCCAAGCTTATTTCAGCTGAAAAAAACCTTAATCGCACCGATAAAGTGCTTGCGGGCTTATCTTAGGTTGGTGCAGGATAAAAGAAGCCATTGAGACATGAGGAGCTCATCCAATTATCATCAAATGTACACAACATTGTTAAGGTCTCAACTTCAAGCTCAAGCACCTAGCTATTTAAATGATGCCAATATAAGGTGTTAATTTAACAAGGATTACGTCCTTAGTCTATCACTATATGGCCATGGAAGAATGTCTACAATGAAATGGAGATCGAAAATCTATCACGACATATTGTTCAGATGCTAGAGTTTTCCTACTCTGCAAAAATCAATTTGTTCAACATCATGAATGCTAAAAGAATCTGTGCCGCCAATTAGAAGCAAAGCGTAAATGAGCTGGGCATCAAGTATATGTATAACTAAGTTCATTGTTCGAACTTCACCAAGTAATTTCATGATGCAAAATCGTTCTTCGCCAATCAAAAGTGTGCCAAGCTGTATATGAGAATCCAAGCAAGCTGGAAAAAAAAAAAAAAAAAAAAAAAAAAAAAA
>NC_036642.1:6086932-6105054 GCF_002806865.2 Cucurbita pepo subsp. pepo
AAAAAAAAAAAAAAAAAAAAAAAAAAAAAAAAAAAAAAAAAAAAAAAAAAAAAAAAAAAAAAAAAAAAAAAAAAAAAAAAAAAAAAAAAAAAAAAAGAAGAAGAAGAAGAAGAGAAGTCAGCTGTCTAGACCAGGAGACTGATTGTAACCGCTCAAACCCACCCCGAGTAGATATTGTCCTCTTTGGACTTTTCTTTTCAGGCTTCCCCTCAAAGTTTTTAAAATGCGCTTAGAAAGGTTTCTACACCCTTATAAAGAATGCTTCGTTCCCCTTTCCATCTGATATGGGATCTCACAAAGGGAAAGCCCAAAGAGAATAATATCTGCTAGCAGTGGTGGGCTTGAGCTATTATTACACTGTTCTTGAAAATTTTGAACTTGATAGCAACGCAAGCCCCTCCTGGAGATGTGTACTGTTAATGGCGCGTTGTATTACTAAATAAATCGATAGTTGCACAAAGATGTCGAATTACCAGAAAGAGAGTTATAGAAGCAAAAAGCCCCTCTTGGAGGAGAGCTCCATGACCTCCAAATTCTTCTTCATCAACTTTTAAAATCATTGCATAGTATCCATATACTACGCTGGTCGATATCGCCAAGAAACTGAAAATGGACATTATCACTGTAACGATAGCTTCCATTTACAAACAAAATTAAGAAATAACTACTGGATGAGCAGCATGATCAAAACCCCGCACCACATTTCTCAAAGAATCCTCATCCTAAGCTACGATCTAAAACGAATTGAGATACGACAATTGCTTGCATTTACATACAACGTTAAGAAAGGACTATTGATGTGTAGCACAGTCAAGAACCAACGAAAGAAAGACTCCCATGGTTAATATTTAAATCACTTGGGATTGGATACAAAATTGTGAAAGGACAGAACAATTTGCAGCATAATACTAAGCCAGCATCAAATTCTCCAAGTAGTGCTCCTATAATCTTAAAAATTAGTATTAAACACTGTTAACGTTACATTCAATTGATTCTAAAGGGGAAACATACAAAACAATGAAATAAAGTTACATCAGGACTCCAGCTTGAGCATATTTGTAGTTAGAAATAACCAAAACCTCATCAGTGATGTCAAATTGGCTTGCATATGTACTTTCAAAGTAATGGAGTACTCAGAAATTTGGAATGCACAACTTACATTAGAAACCATATGCCTCCAACCAAAGGTATGGCGCCCCACAGCAGCCCGAGTACAACGGCCACTGCTTGTCGAATCCAGTGCAAAACATCTCCTAGCTGATCCTATTGACAAAGTTGATAAACAGAAACTAAGAACTAGATTCAAAGGTCCGGTGCAAAATGCAATAAGGCAACACAATTCCTTCATTCAACACCACAATAGAACTCTTAATTCCTAATTCTGAATTCATCCTCGTCAGTACAACGACGAACATAACCAGCAACAGTAAAGACGTACGCATAAAGAACAAAGATTATAAATCTTACGAGACAATCAGAAACAATTGAAATTAGAATCCAATACATAAAATTCAAGTACCTTGTCCCAGGAGGCCTCTGGATCGAACAATTTANACGGCCACTGCTTGTCGAATCCAGTGCAAAACATCTCCTAGCTGATCCTATTGACAAAGTTGATAAACAGAAACTAAGAACTAGATTCAAAGGTCCGGTGCAAAATGCAATAAGGCAACACAATTCCTTCATTCAACACCACAATAGAACTCTTAATTCCTAATTCTGAATTCATCCTCGTCAGTACAACGACGAACATAACCAGCAACAGTAAAGACGTACGCATAAAGAACAAAGATTATAAATCTTACGAGACAATCAGAAACAATTGAAATTAGAATCCAATACATAAAATTCAAGTACCTTGTCCCAGGAGGCCTCTGGATCGAACAATTTAGCGAGCTTGAACGGGGCCAAGTGACCATTCTGGTGCTCTTGATGCTGGTGAAGATTGAACTTAACCGGATTCGCTTCTTTCATACCGGACAATCCAATCAAACCACTTTTCGGATAACCAAATGATCTACAGTAAGTTCAGATCTAAATTCCGGCAAACGCGCAGATAAAATCCTCCAATAGGAACAGTACTCCTAGGGTTTTCAAGGAAGAATCAATTTCAAATTGCAGGATCCATTAGCAGTCAAACGCTGCTGCAAAAGCAAGAACAATAATGTCTGGTTTCTTCAGCTTCGAGTTTATCACGAACAGGGTTCCTGCTTTCGGGTTTGGATCCCGTGTGGAAGATCCGGTAGTTGATACCCGTGCCACGTAGACACTTGAATCTGGGCCGGCCCATTAAACATGTCGTCTCAAAATAGCTCAAATCTCAATCCAGTTTAATGGGCCAGCCCAGCCCAGACCAGCCCAGCCCAAATTGGTCTCCATATTTTTATTTTTAATAAAAAAGAATCTCCGGATAGGAGAATTTATATACTTAATTTTCATGGAGTCAGACCACGCATTACTTCTCGGATGAGAGTTGTCGTTGACATTGATGCTAAGTGGGCCAAGGCCCACGAGTGCTAACTAAACGACGACGTTTCGAGTTTTAGCTGCATTAACGAGCCTAGATTCCACCCCGGCACGCCCCCACACATTCCTTATCCGGGAATTTAACGGAGTTAAGTAACGTGGATCCCACCTGGCACTGCCGTGTATTTCCGCCGTCAAAGGCTATCTTCTAAGAATATTCCCTCATCGCATCACATCACTCCCTTTTCTCTCTCCACAATTCACCTTTCTCTCTCGCGATGGGATAATACCCTCAAAAGGCAGCCAATTCCATCCGAACCTTTTGCCACGTAGGATATTACTATAGCTTATTATTTAAGTTTTTTTTTTATTGTTTTTTATATTTGTATTTTTACGATCGAAATTTTAAACCTTCAAATTTATATTAAATATACTATTAAATTTAATTTTGTATTTAATAAGTCATTAATAATTTAATATTTTTAATGGTGGCTGAACAATAATTCAACTCTCTATTTTTTAATTTAATTATTTGGGTGGGTGGTTATTTTTTTCTTCAGGATTTTAAATTTTTTTAATTTAGTACATATTATATTAATAACTAAAATTTATATAAATGAAATATAAAACATTTACTAGTATCATGAATTTTCTATTTTGTATATTAATTAATTATTGAACTATTCATTTAAATTTGTGAACTTATAAATATTAAATAATATAAATTTATTTGATAAAAATGGAAAAATTAAAGAGATGAAAATCTGATTAAATAAAATTTTTAAATTTGAGAGACTAAATGACACGTAAATTGGAGGGTTACGTTGGAATTTCACAAACGACACTGGACATGACATTGTTTGCATCCACGTGGCGGGTGTCAGGGCGTTTGAAGTACTCGTGGGTCGGTTTGGTTTGAAAAGACGGTAAGGGCTACCGGTAGGTTCGGTGACCGGGGCCAATGAGAGTTGGGGTTTAAGCGAGATTGGGANTTTTTTTTTTTTTTTTTTTTTTTCTTTTTCTTTTTCAAGAGGGTTTTTGGTGATGGCCATCGGTACTTTAACGGAGAGTTGAAAGCAAAATCCACATTTCGAGCAACGTTTGTCCAGATTTTGATGGGATTGAGCAAAAGAAGAAATCACGGAGAACGAATGTGGTAAGAAAACGGATCGACTTTTCAATTTTCTTCTGCGTGTTTGTCCGAATTTCAAAACGTTCGAGGAAGAGATTTGAGATTCGATCGATGTTTGTGAGCATGCAATTTCGATTCACTGTATTCGATTTTGTTTCTTTCCTTTTTTTTTCTTTTTTTTTTTTTGTCCTGACGGTTGATTTTCAAATTTTTCCTCTCTTCAGAACTGAGGGTTTGGTTGTGTTGCATGTTCTTCACGATCATTTCTTTTACAGGATCATGGATCTCTATGAAAATTCTGTATTACCGATTCTTTCATTCGTTGATCATGATCACTCGTAATCTTTGGGGTTTAGTATTTTGAGGTTTCTTCTTTTCCCATTCAGCCCCTGCAAGAACCATCCACTTATCCGTCGGTATTTTAAGAATCGGATCTCTAGGGATTTAGTAGACAGTATGGTAATTCTTAGTACACACGAAATATTTAAATTCCTTGCAGCTGATCGTGTTATATAGAGTGGGTTTTACCTTAACAGCTGTTCTCAGTCCAGTGTTCCTTCTGAGCCTTCCATATTAATGAACTACATCTATTTGCTTGCAGGACCTTGTTCATTAGCCTAACTCTCGAGTGATTTGATTTGTGGAGCTTGCAAAAATTTAGACCAAGTTTATATGTTTCTTCACTGTGAGATGGTTACTGAGCTATGGTTCTTCACAATAGTGTAGGTTATGGTTTCAATGGATACCAGATGCCCTCAATGCCTCGGGCTACCAGATCAGCTAGGGTGCATATATAAATCTTCCACTGTTTTGTTGCATTTGTGTCTTATATCTGGTCTTTGATTCTGGGGCTCTTACTGTTTTTTCATGGTTCTTGTCTTTTAATTGGGGATAGAGGAAGGATGCTGGTAGAAGTAAAGTTGATGACAAGCAGATGTATGCATTTAACTTGCTGGCCTCTGTAGCCGGAAATTTGTTGCTTGAGAGGAATCCAACGACCTTATCTGATACGCCAACTTTAAAGGGTAATGGCATAGGTGTTTATTTGGAGCTGAAAGCTTTCCATTGACTGGAAACGTTCTTATTTTTGAGCTTTGCTTTGCAGGTCACGATCAAGATTGTAGTTTGAAGGAATATTTTTCTTCCCATGATAAATATCCTTCAGGATTTTTTCCCGATGTGATTTCTTATGCTACAATGAACACTTCAACTTCTAAGGGTGTTGCTGAAACTTTGACAAAACAGAAAGCCATTGAAATGAAGAATCTTGTTAATGATGTTGACTTTGCTACTCACACCAAGTCATGTGGTCACAATTTAGATGGTGGAAATAAGATTATGGTGAACGATAAGTCAGAGAAGGTGATGAATGGCACTGATATGGCGACGTGCAGGTCTTCAGATCCAGTCGTATGTGACTGGAATCCACACATGTGGATTGGTTCAGAAAATGGCTTCAAGGTACCCTCAAGCAAGGACCATGGTCCTCAGCACCCTTGTCCCACAAGCCAAGAAGTAGGTGTAAGAAATGATGACAACAGCTCCTTTGGGTGCATTTACCCAACTACTTCAAGAAATTCCTTCAGGAAAGCTCCTTGTATTAGAGGCCATAGAATAAGAAAAATATTGGCTTCAAAAAACTGGAACGTTGCTACAAAGTATGGAGCTGAGAGACCCAAAACAGGTCATGTGCCTGCACCGTTGGAGAATTCAGCTAATACTCGGTCATGTTGACTTGTTTCTGACATCTATCTATTTTTCGAATTTCATTTGTAGGTGGGTATAAAAGGAAATTTAATTTCAATAGGAGAAACTCCTACAAGAACCAAAGATCTCAAATGAATATCCCTTTCAAAAAGAGAAAACTCTTTGATGGCTGCTTTCGAGATTGCAATGGTAGAAGCATAGTTGAGAAAATTTCGGATTCAAATGAAATTGGAAGGGAATCTTCAGGTTTGTATCTGGAGATAATGGAGTGTTTCATATATGAGTCCGCTTTTGTTATTTAGATTTCTTTTACTCCTTATGGCTTAGTCGTTACAAATTTCAAACTGATCTTGCAGCCCATGGGAAATCATCTTTGGTTGCAGGGCATCAGAATTCTCGTGGTATATAACCTCTAGGACATGCTATATTTTGAAGTGAACAGTGTCTAAACATTTAAAAGAGAATCTTATGAAGACGTTTTTGTATGTTTTTAGTGAAGCTGAGGATAAAATCTTTCAGGGTACCCGAACTTTTCATTGAGATTCCTGAAACTGCAACTGTTAGTTCACTGAAGGTATGATTGGAAACTCACTGCGTGCTTCAGCATGTCTGATCAAGGAGATGATACATAAGTCATTTCTACAAATCCTACATTATAGTCTTGCTCATGAAGGAAACATATTTTCTCGTGGCATTTTACATTTGACATTATGTAAGTTGAGCATTTAAACCTCTGATTTTTTGGTCGATAGTATGTCAGTTGAGCTATGCTCAGTTGGCTTCTCGGGATAGCTCTCAAGCATAAAGGCATAGTTCTTACAAAAAAAAAATTAAGTGTACTTCATTCTGATAAATGACTTGTTAGAACTTCACTGCGTTTTACAAGGAGTTGAACATTTACCTTTAGAATCCCTAATTTTCTTCGAGGGAATAGTAATCATCAATTTCTGGGTAACATTTCTTCTGCCATGTATGTACACCCTGATGTATCATTCTGCTTCTGTCTGTGTTCCATGAGGAGATGATTTAAAAGACTTTGAGCTGTAATTGAATCATTAGGATCTGCCAAGTTCTTGTTCTTTTTACCTTGTTTTCCATCTCAGTACTGCAATGAATTTACGAATGATTACTAGTTTCATTGTTTGGAATCTAGTCTTTATCTTGCTTTCTTATTGCGCCTTTGTTCTGCAGAGGACGGTTATGGAGGCAGTGAGCACGACTATTGGTCATGGTATACATGTCGGCGTACTCTTACGGGGGAAGAAAGTCAGGGATGATAATAAAACCTTAATTCAGACTGGTATTTCTCATGATAATCAGGATGAGTGTCTGGGATTTACACTAGAGCCTCATTCTTCAAAAGCCCCGTCGCCTTTCTGCCATGGGGAGCCTCCTCCTGCGTTTCCTTGTAGTAGCACATTCGAGTCCATAAATGGGTATTTCATTTCTTCATAAGATTTTCGTTCTCTAATAAAGCCAACAGTAATGACGAAGTGAACCATTCTTCCAGTCGTTAATGGCTAAATGCACATGCTCATCCTTTACTCATCATCCTATATAGTGCATTTTTTTACTGATAAGGATGCAATATTTTCGTCATAGGTTAAGTCATATACCCTCGTTCGGTCAGAGATTCAAATCCTTGTGTGTTAAACTAAAAAAATATATAGATGTCTATGATCTTTGACTTAGCTAGTTTATCCAAAGTAATACCTTTATACTCCTCTTATGTTTTTGTTCACTTTTAACAGATGCCCTCTCAATCCAACAGTAGATCGTTCAGGCAATAATAGTACATTATTGCTTGAGACTCATGCGGCCAAGTTGAGTAATTCAACCGACACTGCTTATGAGCCAGCGCCCTCTCTTGTCAATACCGCAGTTGAGGAAAGATCATCAGATTCTAAAGCACTGGTTACTCTACCAGCCATGGCTGTGGAGACACTAACTGTAGTTCCAGTTTGTCAAAAATCTAAACAATACGAGGTCGGCCATCGCAGAATGCGTAGACCCTTTTCTGTTGCTGAGGTGGAAGCTCTGGTTCATGCTGTTGAAACACTTGGCCCTGGAAGGTATGTTGTTGACACCTCAACTATGAGTTAAAAAGCAACTGTAAGTTTCTTTATAATCATTGTAGTAAAATTGATGGACTCAAATTAAAGTGAAAATTCATCTTTGTTCTAGAATTTTTACGCTGTATATGGGATCTTTATACTTCATTTACCTGTAGGTGGCGTGACGTTAAACTACGAGCATTTGACAATGTTAAGCATCGTACTTATGTCGACTTGAAGGTGTGGTAACTGTTCTATATATCTGATTATAGGACCTTGGAAAAGGGTTCTTGTTGATGACATTGTGTAGTTATTTACGTAAATGTCGATTCACTTCTTATGTTGATGTCGATGTCGAGCCATAGACGTGTGGAAATGTTGAGTTAAAACGAGTTGTGGTGGTGCAGGACAAGTGGAAAACGTTAGTACACACAGCAAAAATATCCCCACGGCAAAGGAGAGGAGAACAAGTTCCTCAGCAGCTTCTTGACAGAGTCCTAACAGCCCACGCTTACTGGTCTCAACAGCAACACATCAAACATGACACTCAAAAAACAACTTGCCTTCTCCTTCCGTAGCTTTCTTCTACAAAGCTTCCACCGACTTACTCCATGTAAATCTTTCTTTCCCTTTCGCCCTTTGATGTTCCTCGTTTTTACCTCCTAAATTTCTTACTGTTTTTCTAAAAAGTAATTCTGTAAAAAAATGTATTTACCAGGAAACAAAAGCTGTGTACTTTGCTTTGTTCTAGCTCAAAACAAAGGGTCGCCTCTACTACTGACTGTAGAGTCTGGCTCTTGCTGTATATTATTTGACTGAATAAGAGCCTGTTAATACAAATTCATCTGTCTTCCTATGTGTTTGATCGTTCATTTTACTTAATCCTGTTGTTAATTATGATAGATTGTTGGTTAAACTATATTTATATATATACTTCCTACTGGTTATATGCTATTTAAGCTATTGTGTTCCCTTTTGCTATAACATTGCTCATCTCTGTCCTCTAAAACCTTTTCTCGAAATGAGACTAGAGGCTTGAGTATACGTTGCTTAGCTGTAGACGAGACGCATCAAAATTGGCTTGACTCAGTTAGGAATGAGTACCGCACAATCACAAAATTCGCCGGAGTAATTAATGAAGAAAATATTGCAGAATCAAAAGTGGCTCTAATCTACGGTCAAATGAATGAACTGCCGGGAGCTCATATGAGAGTTAGTTTAACTACCCTAACTATGATGGAATATTTTCGATATGTTAGTGAACAAGACGTGCTTCTATTTATCGGCAATATCTTCCGTTTCGTTCAAGCGGGATCCGAAGCATCCGCGTTACTGGGTAGAATGCCTTCGGCTGTGGGTTATCAACCGACTCTTAGTACCGAAATGGGTTTAAAAAAAAGTGGATAGTTCAAGAAAAATGCATATATATAGTTTATTAACCTCAGAAATTCAATTATATATACCTTAGAAATTCAATTATATATTTTTTACTAAAATTACAAATTTGATTAAAGATTAATACGACAGGTACTAAATTCAATTACATGTTTTTGACTCAAATTACAATTTGGATTAAAGATTTAACACTACATATATTAAATTAAAATAAATGTGAATTTTTTAATACTATATTTTAATAATGCTAGATAGCTTTTTGTTTTAGGTTTGATTTGGTGGCTTAGTGGGCCGTTTTAATAGAAAAGTGGCAATCCATTGGCATTTCCTGCTGGGGGTGGCGCTCTTGTGTCTTTCCACGAAACACGCTTTATTCTTCATAATAGAAAAAAATTATGGTTTTATGAAATTATTAATAAATAATAGTAATGTTTCATTTTTTATTAGAACATATTAGGTGGGAAGATTCGAACTAGATGCTTTAATACTTGAGAGAAGCTAATATTTTATAACATCACTATGGTTTAAAATTTTAGAGAAAATTCTAATTATGAAGTTTGCAATTAAACTTACCAAGTGAGTATATTATAAGCAGTCCAACGCTTGCTTGCATAATGAGTGAGTCGGGAAAGTAGAAGAGCTAGCTAATAATAAAAAAATTCACTTTCAAACTTGAATGGAAAGAATGACGTTTTGAATGTGAGGCTATTCTTATTTTTCCCGAATGGTTTGAATTAGTCCCCCAATTGTATTTCTCATGAGATTAAAGAAAATATGAGCTATCTATCTTTTTAGAGCTATCGTCTTGTGATAGGACCTGTTCCTAATAAAAAATATAGTGAAATCATAAATCATGCATCTAAGAAAGATGTTCACTTCTTAAAATATCTCATATACGTACGCTTCTTAAAATATCCCATATATGTAAGCAGGAATAAGGGAAGAGGCTAGATTTATCCCGATCGGAGGAGTAAGAGTAATAATAATGTTTATCATCTTTGAAATTGTACGGAGACTCTATAACACGGGAAAGGATGGAAGAGAGATAGATGAGGCAACTACCTTTGGTGCCCTACCCGGCCATTCTCGACCTAAATAAAAGTTATTTTTATTTAAATTAACATATAATTCTATCAAAGAAAGCCAAAAATTGATGATAATTACATACCCACCTTAGATTTTACTACCCCACACCACAATCCTGTCTTCGAGGAAACTTACATTTTTGTTCTCACATAAGTAGCAGACAACTTGTTCTTCTCCTATAAAAAAAGTCCGAAACTAATAGAAATCAATTTAAGAACATAATAAATTACATCTAATAAAAGCAAAACCATTTTTAATAAAGAAGTGGAAAAATTCTTGGGGAGCAGGCATGGGAACAGGGAAGAATGATGAGCAAAGGTCAAAATTTGGAAGGGTTGAGAGTTCAAAAGCAGCAGACACCCAGAATGGTCCAAACAAAGATCTTTACAACAAAATACATTTCAAACCTAAGAAATGAGAAATGGCGCTTTTCCTTTTCACAGATCAGAACGCAACTGGATTCAATGCATTTCAGGCTCAACTTTTTGCCTTTTGTCATGAATCATAATAATGATGTTCTTGACCTTTTTCTACAGTCAATTAGACACGATCCACATGGCTGGGTAGTTTTCAACTCGATCGACGTGGCTGGGTAGTTTTTAACATAATACACATGATATCCCATATCGGTTGGACAGGAGAACAGAGTATTCTTTATAAAGGTGTGGAAACATCTCCCTAACAAATGCGTCTTAAAAACCTTGAACAGAAGCTCAAAAGGATAATGTCTGCTAGCAGTGGACTTGGGCCATTACAAATGGTATCTGAGCTCGACACGAGGCGATATACCAACAAGAAGGCTGAGCACCAAAAGGGGTGGACACGAGGTAGTGTGCCAATAAGGACGTTGGGCCCGAAGGGGGTGAATTGGAGGGATCCCACATCGATTAGAGAAGGGAATGAGTTCCAGTAAGGACGGTTGGGCCGCAAAGGGGGTGGATTGTGAAAAACCTCTCCCCAGGAGACAACGTTTTAAAACCCTTGTGGGAAAACTCGAAAAGAAAAGCCCAAAGAAGACAATATTTGCTTGCAGTGGACTTGAGCCGTTACACTACGTCTCTACGCCTATCAGAACTATAAGTTAACTTAAAAGTTATGTTAATATCAATGTGGAGTATTCTTCAAGTTATGAGAAAAATGGATTAGTCAATGTATACAAGGTTGAATGGAGTGGTTGCAGTTAAGCGTGGAGAAAAACAGCTCAATTATTAAAATATAGAGGTCTATTCATCTTCTACCCTTCCTAATCTCCTTAGCCAAAAATATATCTGAATATCAATTCATACATAACATAAGATAAGAGATAGATAATGGAGAGATAATGGATTACAAAGCTGGAGAGATAATGGATTACAAAGCTAGAGCTGATGTGAGATCTTACGTTGATTAGAGAGGGGAACTAAACATTCCTTATAAGGGTGTAGAAACCTTTTCTTAACGGACGATTTTATAACCTTGATGGAAAGTCTATAAGAAAAAGTCCAAAGACAATATCTACTAACAATAAGCTTGGACTGTTACAAATGGTATTAGAGTCAAACACTAGACAGTGTGCCAGTAAGAATGTTGGTCTCCAAGCGGGGTGGATTGTGAGACCCCACATCGGTTGGAGAGAGAAACGAAACATTTCTTATAAGGGTGTGGAAACCTCTGTGACATCCCACATCGGTTGGAGTGAGAAATGAAACATTTCTTATAAGGGTGTGAAAACCTTTGTGAGATCCCACATCGGTTGGAGAGAGAAACAAAACTTCCCTTATAAGAGTGTGGAAACCTCTCAGTAGCTGACGTACTTTAAAACCTTGAGGAGGAGCCCAAAAGAAAAAATCCAAGAAAAAAAATATTTACTAGCGGTCGGCTTAGTCTCCCGTAAAAAAAGATCAAATTGGAAAAGAAAACAAAAAGGGCAGGGTTTTGTATGTGTGTGTGGGTAGTGTATCTAAACTCTAGCTGGCCAAACTGGATTATGCCTGTTACGACAGTGACAGAAAGCGCCAAAAGCAAATCAAGGAGTCCCCGGAAGGGGAAGGGAAGAGACGGGTCTATGGCATGTCATCTTAACAAATAGACCCAACCAATGCCTTATCCCTTCGCTTGCCAATCACTCCCAACACGATGATTTCCACTTTATAAACCTACAAAATCACTGCCTCCACCAATGATTTACTCCTCTCCCTTTCCCTTCGGTATAAACTTCCTTCCCTTCTCTGTCGGTTGCTTTCCCTCTTCTCTGTCTCTCTGTTTGCAGCTCAATTTTGCTTCCACTTCATGATTCTAATCTTTTGATTCTGTTGACTTCCTGTTTTTCATAGCTGCTCGAGTTCCTCCTAATAGATTAATTTTCCTTGTTAATTCCTGTTTCTATTAGGAGTAGATAGATACCTATGGATCCAAACCTCAACGGTTTTCCAGATCATGAAGCAGATTATAACTCTGATTATCAGGCCCTCTTAATCCAATTACATGATCTCCCCAATCGTTCGATTGATGGGTTTAGACTAAATGATTGGCCTTCTTTACCCACTTCATATCCATACCCTGAATTCAATAACCCATCTCCAGATCATGTTCCCTTCATCCAGAATTCCCTTTTCCCGAGCGACCCAGACCCTAATCAGTTTTCTTCGCCGTCAAGTGAGAGGGCGAAAGGGGAGCCACGTTCTGGGTCGGTGGGGTTGAACTCAGATGGAGGTGCAAAAGGGGTGGCTTTGGGGTTAAGCCCTGGTGGTGACTCTTCCTCAGATGAGAGTGACTTCAAGGAAACCGTTCTCAAGTACATAAGCCAAATGCTTATGGAAGAGAATTTGGAGGAGATGCCCTGCATGTTTTATGATCCTATGGGACTTAAAGTTACTGAGAAATCGTTCTATGACGCTCTTAGTCAGAACTACCCTCCTTCACCTAACCAACCTCCTCTGGATTGCGAGAGCTCTGAGGATCAATGGGCTGTTGATCCTGTAGAACATACGCCCCCTGTACTTCGAAGACCTTTTCCCAGTAATGAGTATCAGTCGAATTTTGAGGTTACTTCTGGCAATCAAAGCAACCTGATTACTAATAGTCATGAGTTCGTCACTGAGCTGTTGGCTCAGAATATCTTTAGTGATAGCACATCCATCTTGCAATATCAAAAAGGGTTGGAGGAGGCAAGGAAGTTTCTTCCAGGAGGTGAACAGCTGAATATTGAACTTGGCAGCAAGATATTGACAGGAGTAGCTTCTAAGGTAATGGATACAACAGAGAAGGTGAAAAGGGAAAATTCACCGAATGGATCGAAGGGACGGAAGAATCGGGAACGTGAAGATGTAGACTTAGATTCAGAAGAAGGGAGGAGAAACAAGCATGCCACCATTTATGGGGATGAGGAAGAATTATCTGAGATGTTTGATAAGGTTTTACTTCATGATTATGGAGGAAATGAGACCTCTGCAAATGGGAAATTGCAGTATAATGGACAACTTCATGGATCTATTGCTGGGAAAGCTCGGGAAAAGAAACAGGAGAAGAGAAAAGACTCAGTGGATTTGAGAAATCTTCTGATATTATGTGCACAAGCTGTGTCTTCTGATGATCGTAGGATTGCTAATGAACTACTTAAGCAGATTAGGCAGCATTCTACAACCAATGGGGATGGTTTCCAAAGAATGGCTCATTTTTTTGCCAACGCTCTTGAGGCTCGCATGGTTGGCACTGGTACAGGAAGCAGAATCCACTATGAATCACTAATTCAAAGCAAGATTTCAGCAGCTGATATGTTAAAAGCTTACCAAGCACACTTATCATCCTGCCCTTTTAAGAAACTCTCGCTTTTTTTCATGGTTAAAATGATTTTGAAGGTTGCTGATAAGGCCAAAAGTCTTCATATTATTGATTTTGGCATTTGCTATGGCTTCCTCTGGCCAATGTTAATTCAGTTTCTTCCACAATTACCTGATGGTCCACCTAAACTACGCATTACTGGTATTGATCACCCTCTACCAGGATTTCGTCCAGCCGAAAAGATTGATGAGTCAGGACGTCGTTTGGCAAAATACTGCAAACGCTTTAACGTTCCTTTTCAATATCAAGCCATAGCATCAGATAACTGGGAAACTATCCGAATCGAGGACTTCAAGCTCGATAGCAGTGATGTGCTAGTTGTGAACTGTTTCTACAGGTTTAACAACCTACTCGACGAAACTGTCGAAGAAACTAGTCCAAGGGATATTGTTCTACGTCTAGTAAGGGAGATGAATCCAAACCTATTTGTACATTCTATCACTAATGGATCCTATCATGCACCGTTCTTCATAACGCGCTTTCGAGAGGCACTCTTCCACTTCTCTGCACTGTATGATTCCTTAGACGTTAATTTACCTCGTGAAAGTGAAGAGAGGATGATGATAGAAAGAGAGTCTCTCGGGCGCCAAATCATGAACGTAGTAGCATGTGAGGGGGCTCAGAGGGTTGAGAGGCCTGAAACCTATAAGCAATGGCAGGTTCGGTGTATTAGGGCGGGTTTCAGGCAGCTTCCTTTGGACAAGGAGATGATGAACAAGTTTAGGAGCAAGTTAACAACCCATTACCACAAAGATTTTGTACTGGATGAAGACAATGGCTGGATACTTCAAGGGTGGAAAGGCCGTATTGTCTATGCTTCTTGTTGTTGGGTGCCAGCATCATAGGTGTATACTCCTTGCTGTAACTTGGGACACAAGAATGAGACTCCAGAGTCGAGACGAGAGGCGCATTCAATACGTTCCCTCTCAGATGACAGAGATCGAAGCAGAACTAGTGTGAGATATTTGTACTTCTCTCTGCTATGGGAAGTTTGAAGGTATCTGTTTGAATGCCAAGTTCTGAACAAGAGAGACTGCTTGTATCAGTTGCTCTCTTGTTAGTTCTATGGAAAGCATTTACCTTGTGATTCTGATAGGGACTAGAATAATGATATCATGAACTGTGGGAACTAAACATGACATGTATGATCAGGAGAACTGTTGTATCTTGTGTATGACAATGGTAGATGATCTGTAATTTTGAGTCTATTGGCTTATCCAGGAAGGTTACATTACTGAGTGTACTAAGATTGAATTGATATCAGAGTATGGTTTTTTTTCGGTTTGGAACTCTCCAAAACCAAAGGCATCAGTTTGGCCATCGATTTCAACTCAAATCGAACCGAACCAAGCCGTGCACACCCCAGGATTGTACACTTGTCAACATATGCTCGAACACATTTTTTAGACTTAGACCAAATATTCATTCCTATTATGTTTGAATCTTAATTTTTTTTCAAGTCATCGTGAGTATTTAGATCACTATCTATCACATACCTCTATCATTCCTTTCTAAATATCTATCACACACCTCTATCATTCCTTTCTCGTTTGATCTAATCTTTAATATCTCCCCATTGTCTAACGGAGAGAGATGGGATGACAGACTAAAGCTTATAAAAAATAAACAAGTTAATTTTTAAAAAAAAATTATCCATTCAATATAATATTGATTGAATTCTCGAGCTCTCAAATACTATCATGAGTTCATATATAAAGTATCTTCCGCCTTTTTTGTAACTAAAAATAAAATTAAATTACTTAATTCAGCTTATTAGAAAACAAAAAAAATATTATTTTCAACATCAACTCAAAATTTAAAAATAATTTTCAAAAACAAATTTTCCAATTATGTTTGCATAAATTATATTCTTAGATCAATAAGAAAAAGAAATAATAAGAAAAAAAATAATTATCATCTTAAAAAAGACGATACTTCTATTTCCTATTGTTTGACTTCCTATTGTTTAAATGATCCAACGGTTGAGAAACATCCAAATGTTCCTTACCAACGCGTTCTCAACTTCAAACGTTGTCGGCAGTTTAATAAATAGCTTCAAATAAATTTCATAAATAGTCTCTAATAAATATCAAAAGCCATGTTTGACATTATTTTCAAATGTAATGACTTTTGCCAACACGTGTTTTTTAAAACTATTTTTCAATTTTGTAATCAAATTCTAAACAATTAACATTTTCATATTTTCATTCTATACAAAATTTTTAATTTAAAAATTATAAAACGTAAAAAATATATTAAAAAAAAGATAAAACTTTAATAATTAAACAATTTATTACAAAAAAATATAAATTAATTAATAATGATTTAAATTCAACTTGATATTTAGTTCACAACTACAAAAAAAATTCATAGTCTAAATATATTATCAAACACATTTTAAATAATAATTAAAATTTAAATCAAATTTCTAAATCCACTTCCAAAACATAAACTACAACTTTGTTTTCATTACATCCCCTATTTCAAATTTCTATTTTCAAATCTCCCACCAAACATACCCTAAACTTTCACACTTTTAAAAAATGAATAGTAAATCACTAAAGTTTTATTTTTGGACCGAATAGTTTCGAAGTACTTATTGTTAAACTACCAAGCTGATAGAAATCAAACACATCCTCATATTCTACAATTGAATTGCACTCATTTGATGGGTCTTATAAAATTTTCAAGAACTTGAACAAGCTATCTCTCAACCACCACCACAAACAAGCTATCTCTTCAGACAAGTCTTTGTGTCCCTTGTCCATAAAAGATAAACTACTAGAGTAGATTAGGCTTCAATCCTTATCAACCCCCAGCTGATGCTCAATAGCAACATAACAGGCGAACCAGAAAACATTAATTTAACTGACATTGGGTACAAGGATGTAGCAAATATAGGCAGGTTATCATGAGACTAAGATATCAAAGGGCCATCATATTGTTAAATGATCATTTATCAATTGTAGCTTGCAATGGCCGATTCATATCCATACCTGATGGGGCCTCTAAACTGCGTGTTACAAGGATAGATTAACCTGAAACAGGACTAGACCCAGCTGAGTTGAATCAAGTGCTTTAATGTCTAATTTCAGAATGATTGGATCACATCCCAGAAATGGGAGACTATGCGGATTTTGGTTTGAGTATGAATGGAAATGGGGAGTTTGCTGTGAACTATATGTTTCAGTCTCCCAGCCCAAAAATCTACTTGATGTGATAATCCATAAAAAAAATAAAAACAGAACTACGAGCAGTGACATATACATAAAGCATCTTCTAACAGAGTCAAAAGCCTAGATATCTCGCATAGCCCTATCTGTGATCTGAAAGATATAATGAAAGAAGATTTTCATTATGATGGAGAGGAAGAGTCAGAGACAATATATCCTGTCATACCCCTGCGTTGAGGGCGCTAAGGGAAAAGGAAATATCCAACATTTGCAGATCTCATCGAGAAAATCACACATCTATTTCCAACTTATATATTATATACAAGTATGTCTGTTTTTTTGTTCTTCTCTTCTTTCGAGAAAACAAAATGGTAGAAATAGTCACTAGTAACACTCAATTCACATGAAACTAAAAAGTAAACAGATGATAAAACCAACAATAGACAAACCAAACATAGATGAAGCAGAGCACTAAAATGATTTCTAATGTTTGAGCGCAGACACCTCAAAAAGAAATCAAATGAATTCTGATCTATTTCATAAAATACCATCATCACAGAAGATCCACTCTCATTGCTTGCTAAAAAAATCTAGTTTTTAGAAAATCAGACAGTATTCCAAGCATTGGGCGTCATTCTTGATCCAAGTACAGGAATGTATGAATTTAGGAACACCAATGAGTTGATATATGGGTACATCTAATTTTTTAAGATAAGATACGTTAAATGGAACCTTCAATTAATTGTTCAGGTAACGTTTAACAGTCCTATTTAACTACAAAATATGGTAAGAAGTCGAAACAATTTCCCAAGAGCATAGGAACTGGATTCTCCACCCATCTAAAGACTCTACTATACAAGGTTATCCCCTCTTATTTGGAGTCTTAGAGGGCCTAAGGACATTCCAGTCCAGATTTTCACCCTTTGGTTTCTTGAAGAATCCTTTACCATTATTAAATGATGACTGCTGATTGTCCCGACCACTTTTTGGAAACTTAGTTGGATGTCGTCCTTCAGACACTACTTCAGATTGTTTCCTTTTAAGGTCCCCATTAGTCTCACAATTTTTTTCATCATTGTTTGAGAATACTGCTTCATTTCGTGAAGATCCATTTTCTCTGGGGAACAAAAACGTTTGTTGAAGATGAAAGGGCAAAAGAAAGGCAAGAAAAAAATGGACAGCGGTACTTCAAGTGACTTTCTTTTGTGAATGAAGGATTTATTCAACCCCGCACCCAGAAAAAAAAAAGTAAAATAAAAAAATAAAAAAAAGGAGGAATAAACAACATAA